>NW_010420371.1:28698-33676 GCF_000710305.1 Buceros rhinoceros silvestris
TACGGCAAACTGCTTCCTTCAAGAGGATGCTCACCCATGCCCCTTTACTCACAAGCCAGCTTGCTGTCAAAACTTGAAAGGGCAATAGCAAAGGCTTGTAGCGCGCACATGGGGTAGTTGTAGTCCATGGTGAACACGTCCTCTGCCACACGGCCAAACTGCATCACTATATAGTCAGCTGCAAGAGAGGTCATAAAAGGTGACAAAGCATTATCTTTGTTTGCAGCCCTTACTAAATAAGCATGCATTCAACATCATCCTCTGGCCCAGTTCAGAAAATGCAAACCAAAACATGCTCACTCATCAAACCTTGCAACACTTACTCATGCAACTGGGTGTGCTGATAGCAGAGGGAGAAGCAAGGATAGCTTGAGTGAGGAACAGCTGAGTGATAAAGGATTGCAAGACTTAGCGTCAAAAAAACTACACAGATGAAAAGTGGGTTTTGCAAGCACAGAGAGAAAATTGTTTCTGCATAGAATGCTCAAACCTCTTACACAGACCTTGTGCCAAGCTTCACACGTACCAAGAACCAATTAATTTTATTCCCACTTAACTTCAGGCAAGTGGACAAGCAAGGACGGCGGAAGAGAAGACACGATTGTGATCTAGATCTAATCATGTCTCTCCGTAATACCATATTCAGAAATTCTTCCTCAACTTTTTCCCTTTGTATTCTGTTAGCAAGAGGAAATCTCAGCCTCGTTCACTGTTTGAAATGCTTAGCTGCCGAAGCAGGCGTTATAAAATGCAGCAAAGCATACAATAATGCTTCAAATTCAGTGTTGCTCTCAGAGACTGGCACGGCCACTTTTCTCTGGTTTCCAGTATCCCCCTGCACTATAAGCACGGAGTGGTGTAGCACAGTGTGCTCCAGCACCTAGTGACTATGCTTGCCCAAAGCGGGTGTAAAGTGGGGCAGCAGCACTCACGCGAGCACTTGTCTTTATCCCTGCTCCAACATCTGTACTTAAGCTTGAGAAAAAAGGGGGCTGTACCTTGCTGGCAGGAGCAGCACATTGGGAAGGTCCCAGTGATGGCGTGGAAAGCAACCCTGACATTTTCAGAGTGTTCTGTGGGACCAAGGCTACAAAGACTAGTCATGGCAAAATGGATGTGCAGTGAGACCAGTCTCCAGCTGGGGACCAGAGTGAACGACAAACCCAGGGAAGGACTGTGTGGCACGAGTGCTTGAGTGGAGGGATGCTGTCCTACCGTCCTGCTGACTGCAAGTACCACAGCCCTGAGAGCAGAAATGACTCTAAGCTGTGGCTCAGTTCACCAGGCGGGCAGCCACGGGAGAAAACTCAGCTAGCACATAGCAGAGTCACTGGTCTGCAGCAGCGTTTACACCCTCGCTCGGGTAACAACAGCTGGGCAGTGCAGCAGTACTGTTTCTACGCGGTACAGACAGAGAGCTACACTTACGATCGTTATCGTGAATAATTTGGAAGTTTTTCACCGAGGCCTGTGTGACTCGACCATGGAAATTTAAAACATAGGACTGGGTGTCATCATTCCAGACCGGCGTTTTGTTATGCAGCTCAATGACACTCTCGGTATTTTTGTTCTGCCATCTTGCAAGAAGGGTCTCGTGTTCCTGCATGCACCACAGATACACAGTTCAGTTTAACACTCTCACAAGACAAAAAATAAATTCACACACAAAAATAAAGTTCATCAATCCTCGCCCAAAGATTAAAGAGTTGCCCTCAGCTCTTAAAACAGCATTGTGGAATGAAACAGAGAACTCTGAGTATCTCAGTGCAAACACGCATTCCGCCACAGCTTGGAAAAGGTTCGTTGTATCTTTTGTTACCAAAATACATTATTATTTGTAGTGCTTTTGTGACTAACATCCCATTGTCCTGTGATTGTTCAAATATCGGGGTTTTTTAACCGCTAAACTTTCAGAAATGCAAAAATCCCCAACTCTAACTGAAAAAGAATTCAAGTAATTTTTAGCATTGGCTGATAGTATGACTTACATTTCGTGGTCTGATGGAAACTCTTTCGTGGTCCATATTCATCCCTGGTATGATCACACTCATTTTACGAGGTCCTTTAAACCCCAGGACGTTCGTTTCCTAAAAGCGTTTAAAAAAGAGTTCATGACGTTCTTTAGTTTTAACATTAATTTCTTCAACAGAAAGACACAGTGGCAGCCCAGGGAACTTATTTGTTAGTAAACTCAAAAAACATCTTGAAACTCCTACCTTCCCTGGCACTCCCAAACATTCTAGCTTTGTCTTAGAAGCTCCAACAACAGGAAAAATGGAAATAGAGAGGTTTCCAAAACCACTCCTATATTGGCTGCCAGCAACCTTAACACAATTAAAAAAAAAATCCCTTTGTTCAAAAAGGATATGAACTAACCAGATTGCTTGGCTACTGCTAGATCCCAAAATAAAACAGTTGTAATTTAAAAATCATAAAATGCAGTCACACATTTTGATGAGAGACAAAATTAAATATATGGAACCAACTCCATTTATTCCAGACCCAGCACAAAAGCAAACAAGAAGAAGCTGCCAGTAAGAGCATCTGTTAGCAGTGCTGTGGTTTTCAAAGTCTTTGGATATGTTATGCCTAGAGATGAGCATGGTAAAAAACAAACACATTAGCATGAATGCAAATTTTAGAGCTACGAAGGCAGGGAAGTAAAGAAATAGCATGGACAGCAAAAATAGTTCCGTGGAAAATACAATTTCTTCCCTAAACATGATTCGATGCCTTTCTGTCCAGCTTTTCACAAACCCACTCCAGTACTGCACTATCCTCTCAAAACACAACCACTAAAATCTAAATAGGCCTGAAGTCTTATTTTAATCTGAGCCTTTCTTCGCCCCTCCCCCTTCCCCCCCAAGCAACTAGGGCCAAGTATTTCAGTAAGTTATCTACCTGTGAGAAAAAGTACAGGGCAGTATTTTCCCATCCATTCGGTAAAGTCTGATTGCCGATTTAGCATTTTTAACTCCAGTAAATGAAAGGTGACACCTCTGAAAGTCCATCTCCTCATGTTTGTGCTACTTTTCCTTCTTTTCAGTCACCTGCATTTTTTCCCCTCTACCTTTCTGAAGCAAAGGGCTGTGGACACTCAGGAATCTCAGGAAGGAAATTCTCCTTGGTGCTATTCCTGCAGCATGGCACACGATGTCAAGAATTGGACCCCCCTGGGCTCCAGCTGGTGTGGCTCTACCACTGGGATACGTAGAAGTGATATATTCAGATGTCTCTGCTTTTATATATTTAAATAAACTGTCCTGATTTGAAGGAACACTAATTTAAAATATCTCTCCTTTTGCAAGTAAAAATTCATGCATCTCAATTCACTGGAAACATCTGAAAATACCCGCCTAAAATTTACTTGTGCCAAAGTTTTGTCATCCATCAGACCTTTGAAATAACTTTGGTTGTTTCAGCAAACCTTCTGGAGATCATAGATAACTCTTTAAAGATTTTCATGCATGCAAGAAAAACTCCACTGAGTTTACTGAATGCTCTTGAAGCAATCCAGGTATATTCATATATCTTCCAAACTCCCCATGTTAATGGGAAGACCCTACCTCATTTCTGAATCATTTATGTCATGGTCTTTGGCAGAGGAAACCAATGTTATCAATTCAGCTGGAAGTATGTCCTTGGTTCGGCATCTAGACTCAAACTAAAATGACTGCCAGCAGATTTTATAAGCAGGAGAGACTCAGCACAGCAGAGGACAATTTCTAAGAAAAGATTCATGCTTATTCTTATTTTCCACTAACTGCTGACAATTTCGGTCTTCTCTGCAATGCCTTAGAAGCTTTTCTCCTCACCAAGCTGCAGTTACACTATGTACAATTAACTCAGATGCTGACTGGTTGAAGACATCGTTCAAGTAAAATTAAATAATAGCGCTGAATCACTTCGCTCCCAACGAAGTATTATAAGCAGGATTATATTCTTTGGATTTACTCTGAAACACCAAAATCAATATTTCTGCCAAACAATAAGGGAATGGTTTCTAGTTTCACATTATATCAATCACCAAATACATCAAATGTTTTGTTGGTAAATGCTACTTTTGCTAGAACTGAAATTCTGCAAACACAGAACATGTGAGGAAAACAGTATGGACAGAAGAGAAGCTTCAGTTAAAAGCAGACCTTTCCAATCTACCTGCATCCAAGTAAAATTAATTCCCCTCATCCCCTGTTTCATTCCCTGTTTCTCTTTTATTTCCCTCAATATTAGGGGAACACAGGCTGACTTCAAATCCTGACTTCACACCAGTGTGATGCCACTGTCAGTGCTGGTTTACACAGGAACGCAGAACAGCAGCTGTCAGCTGGCAGAGCCCGGTGGACTCAGCCAGATGCCCGTGATGCCAATCAGCCAAGGGTGGGCCCAGCACTGCCGAGGAGCTGCACTCTCTAGACCTACCTAGACCAACCAGTAAGCTGTTCTGGGAGCACATGCCGCAACAAACCAGGCTGATAGAACACTCTCCCTGAGGGTTGCTTTTAAAAATCTTACCCACTTTGATGAAAGTAAGCAAGCATTTCACTGTGGTGGCAAACGCTGCCTGAGCTCCCTGTCTGCGGAATCCGCTGCACGCTGCTTTGTGAGAAACTACGGCTGTCCAGGAACCCAGCACAGCCAAGCCTGGTACAAATGGGATCATCACACCTCACTGCTTTCGGATAAATTTTGCCAAGTGATTCTGAAACCAGCCATTAGGTGCTGCTGCAGGTTTATTAATATGCCAGCCCGCCATCAGCGGCTGACTCAGAATGGTTAACAGCACCTGAAAAAGCACGGTCCTTGCGCTAACTTTATTCCTGTGGCTTGAAAGGTGCCCTAAGGTGAGCTCCACAGTGAGAGCTCTCAACACATTCATCCCACACCTAACAACAGGTGCATCAGCAGCTCCTGCCCGAATAAGCTCGACCTGCTGAGACAGATGGTTCAGCCGGCCAGGCTCAGACAGCCCGCGACA
>NW_010420371.1:33737-40631 GCF_000710305.1 Buceros rhinoceros silvestris
AGCAGGCCAGGCTCAGCCAGCCGGCGACAGCGTGCGATCTAGGTGGGCGCTTGATCGAATGAGCTGAGAGACACTGAGGTGCTTTCAAAGTATTGTGTATTGTAGCTTCTGCTGCAGGAAAAATCTCAAGGCAGGAATTAAAAGTTTACCTTAAGACAAGGGTGTTCTGGGAGTGCTCTTTCTGGCATTCTTTGCTGTGATTCTGCTGTGGCCAGGAACAATGCTCTCACTTTAGCAAACCTGGCTAATACTGAAATATCGTTCCAATTTCCTTTTGTCCTCTGGCCACAGCATACCTGCAAGCTGCTGCCTTTCTCCACGAGTATCAAAATAGCAATGGAACAAGGCATTTGCCTACACAGATGTACAAGTTTTAAACTGCTGATCTCAAAATAGACATAAAAAGCAGTTTATCTTAGCCACGTTCTCCACACAGTGGCCATGGTTCTGTTCTTTCCCACAGTCCTGCTGCTGAACTGCAACTAAGTTTTTGGTTTGATAATGTTAATGGTTCAAATGCCATTGTTGTCTTAAACAAGCAATGCCTGAATTTTTCACTATATATCTTTCTTTAACACTGTTTCGTGTCTTCTCCTTGTACTTCCAGTTTGTACCAGATTAGCTGCCTGGTTCTAGGGGATGCCCTCCTATGTAAACCAGTAACATTATCTTTATTAAACATGTAAATCCTCCTTAACTTCAGTTATATTCTAAACTGATAACAAATCCTGGACTGTCTTCTGTCCTGTTAACTGGATTTTCTGAAATTTTCAGAGAGTTTAAAATCCGACAGGAATGGAGGGATATCTGTCTGCATCCGTCTGTCTGCAGACACAGGCCAAGTGCCTCAAAAATAGCGCATGTGAACAAACACACTATTTACACCCTATTTACAGAAAAACTGCACCCTAAGCAGCAGGAAAAGAACATGTTAGCAGCTAACACCCCCACCCTTCAATGCTCTCAGCACTCTTCATGGAAAGAATGGCTCCCTGCCTTCCTCTTCCCGTGCCAAAATCTTCCAGACGCATTGTTCCCCACGTGAAGCTGACCCTTCCTCGCAGGGTATATGCTGGGATGACTGAAGTCTGATAGATTTCCAGGCATCCTTGGTTAGAGCTGGGCTGGAACTTTTCAGGAAAGTGGGTTTTAGGTATTTTTGTCAGAAGTTGTTGATTTGTGAAAACAGAAAACTTTCAGTGGCAGTGTGTGTACCAGTTTTGACTGGAAGAGTTTCCTGGGCCCAGAAATTTCTGGACAGAAAGAATACTCTCACCAAAGCAGTTCATCGCTGAGTAATCAGGAAACAACAGCAACTGTGTTTCAAGTCTTGACTGTCTGCACTGCTCCCATCAAAAGCTATTTACTGTCCTGTAAAAGGCTGGTTTCTCCCATTCAGTTGAATTTTAGATTTTCTTGGCAGTTGTTTGGTTTTTTCCCTGGTAAAAAGGGGTTTTAGAGTTTCTATCCCAGTCTCCCAGCCCCTGCTGCAGACCTAGCTGTCCAGCTACCTGCGTTTTGCTCAGCAAGGCCTCCTCCATAATGCCATGACAAATGTCCATTCTTCAGTGCAGTACTTCCACGTGCACAACACCTTCCAGTTCAGGAGGCTCCCCGGGATGGTGCCTGCAGGCGTGGAGTAGTATCCTACCTCTTCCAGAGGGTTACGTAAAAGCTCCAACACCCTCTCACCAAAAGTGAGAACTGGGCAACCTGGTTCTGTGCACAATGTTTTTCACCTGTACTTTCCACTGAATTTCCTGGTTTCTCTCGCGAAGGTCAGCCGTTTGATTACACCAAAGTCTGAATGCTGATTTACACGATCAGAAGGAAGAAGGAAATTCAGCAAGCTGCTTCAGAAACTCAGCTGCCCTTTCTTCCATATTTGCCTGTGAGCAGTACTTACATAACAAATAGCAGCTAGCTCCTGACGCAGGATACTCGCCTCCAGGCCTGATGTTGTTTTCATTGGATTCACTCCGTTGTCATAGACTGTAAACTTAGTTCCCATAAGATTTGATCTATCAAAAAAAAAGGAAAATCCAATCACCATGGAGTAATCAGCAATGCTGCCCAAGACATCTATCTCTTACTGCAGTGTAGCCCCAAAGCAATGACAGATAATATCGAGTACAAACGCTTGTTCATTCTAATCCCAGCTAAACGGCAACGACTGGATTAAAGGCCATAACAGAAATGTAAAGGTACAGTACAGCGGAGTATACCAAAGGTCCCTTATCGTAACACTGGAGACATCTTGCAAACTAGTAAATTCGAGAAAGCTAAAAGGAAACCCTCAGGTGGGGTTACTTCGTTTGTTTGCTTGGTTTTTAAAATATACTTACTCTCTACAGAACTATCTGCTTTCTTACCTGGCTACCAACGCTATTAGAATACAGAGAGTGATTTTCATAAAGTTACAAAAAAGATCAGCTTCTCCTGTTATTTAAGTGGAAATCACACCATGGGGCGCAAAATACAACTTAGAACATATTAAACCCACATCATCGTCATTCTGCGTCTGCGCTACAAGAAGTAGGGCATGAAGTTCCCAGATCCGCACAGGCAAATGGCAATTAGCAGCACGGTCCCTTTCCTCAGGCACAGATGATCTAAACATACACTGAGAGGCTCCACGTGAGTGTCAGCAACAGACTGATGTATGACGAGGTGACAGGCAGAAAAGAAACACGTGGTTCTGAGAGAATTCCACTACTTATAAATAACTGATTAGAATCTTAAGAAAAGGGTGAAACCAAAGAGATTTTCAGATTATGCAACAGCCAGAACTTTCATTCCAAGGTGTTGATATCAATAGGGCCTAGGTACGATCCACTCATGCACTTCCAAAAACCCTGTGAAGATAAACTGTGCTTGTACACCCTTGAGAACCTGGGCTTTGAGCATTTAAGAGCTTCAGTCCTGCTGATTCTTAATAAAATGTGACCTTGTAAGTACTTGAGACATTTTGAAAACACGCGAAAACACGCCTTTGGTACTGGTGAACTTGAAGTCCAGTATCACGTGATGCAGTTAAGCCTCTAATTAAGAAGTCATAGGGGCTTACAGGCTTCTTAATTTCAAACGGCCTAAGAAAATTTCAGATGCATCAGCGCTTACCTCAGTTTTCCAATAAAACTCTCTCCACCCCGAGACAGGTCCGTTGGGTCTATGGAGATGAGGTAATTAGAGGTTTTACTCTTCTTCCGTTTCCTTCCAGCTAACAGAAACACCTAAGCAGTGCAAAAAAACGTATTGCAGGATGCCAAAGGGGTTAGCTCACCCCACTGCCCGCTTCGATGTAAGGAAACTATAGGCAATTTGTCTGTCTCCCAGCATCATCGGCAAAGTAACAGAAGGTCTCCTGGGACTTAGCAAAACCAGATAAAAAAATCTGGAAAGGGAAAGTGACTTCTCAACCACTCAGTCCATTATTTATGGTTTAAATAATTAAATCTGAACTATTTTGTTAAGTGTTTCGTTCCATGTTGCTCTGGCTCTTCCAGTTGAAGTGAAAATAGATGCTTTTCAGGCCACAGACTGCAGAGAGCCCCCACAGCTGACTGTCACATAAAGGGCTACGCACAGACCAAAGATTAGAGACATGAAGAAAGGCAGCAGGACAAAGTGACACTATAGTTTAGCTTTTGGAAGACTGTAGGGCAGATCTCAGTGAAAGTGAAAATAAAATATAAGATTATATTTTCTTTCTCTTAAAATATAAAACTGTATTTTCTTTCTATATATTTAAAATATAAGATGTTTCTTTGTAAGACTTCTTCAGAATTTTTTTTTTTTATATTCAGATGCAACTGGTATACCATTCAAGTTATGTTATGACCTTTTTACCATGCTCCCTTTCCAAGTGGAGGTAATAAGTAGGGTACATCCCCCGGTCCATTCCTTTCTTGTCTCTTGTGATTCTGCATTTGACAGTGACACCCTGTGGAGCAGGTCTTACGGCAAATTCCTCCAGGTCATCGACATCTATGAGAGGCTCATTTGTGGAAGGGCTGGGGGCTGAGGCCGCTTCCTAAAACAGCAAGCAAAACTCAGGTTTGAGTGTTGACTTTGATTTACAAGATTATAAGTACAAAGGAATGATATTTGATAGAGGCTGCACTTTACAAAAATAAAAACCGTGGACTTATTTGTCTTCCCCATTCTGATTCCTCAGCAGCCTTGAAGGCAGCTTATCAAGCTAAGGATCATTCCCACCCATCGGTCAAGCTTTTGGCTCCCACAGCCCAGGACGCAGCTCTCACATACAGACACCTCTGGCAAAGCAGGACAGGGCGGCTGCACAGGCAGAGTGCTGTAATGTTACAAAGCTCACACCTTCCCGTCTCGCCACACTTCCTTTTTCCAGAAAGAAAGTCCTTTTTCCCAAGGACAGTGATGGCCTTTGATGAAAGGGAGAAATGGGACAGGGAGAGACAGATTAAGCTAGACAGAGATAAAACAGAGATGAGAAGTCGGTGCAGTGGGACACCATCAACTGGTTTAGTAAGAGCCTGTGATTTAGAATATTTGAACAAGACAAAGTCTTATTTTATATTTGCATGGTATCAGTGAGAACAGTGTGGGTAAAATGCTCAGAAAAAGGCAACAGAAACAAAAGATCCTTCCAAGCCCCTGCAAGAGGTAGAAAGGTAAATATTTACTGTTTACCTTTCTCTTCAAGTTCAGACAGTATCTGCTATTCTTTTCTCCAAGCTGTTACTTTCATGGTTTCCTCCTGTGAATTCTGAGAACTATCACAGTACATCGCCCTGGAGATACTCTAGTGCGTTAAAAACAAAACAAGCAGGCCAGGCCATCCTGCCTGCCCGCCCGCTGAAATCCCGCAGTACATCGCAGCCGGCATGCTCCTTCTTCAGCACTCGCCCCTTACCTTATTGGATTTCTTGCTCGTGGCAGAACCAGGCCGGGTGTTGCTATTTAACTGTGAAGAACTAGAGCTGTCTTCATCTTCCTCATCTTCTTCCTCATCAAAATTCATGCTGCTTGAAATGCCTGAGGAAAAAGCAGCGCATTTACGTGAAATACTAATACATTAAAGCTGCCCATAGCTGTAAAACATCACTTGTTACACTGCCGCACGCTTAGGCTCACAGGTGAGAAGAGGGGGTGTGCGAGGGGAGTTCACTGTGCAAGGCAGCGTACGCATACGTGGGTGAGACACTACCCGCCCTGGGAAGCCAAAACATTTCAGCAAGCGAGAAAGGAAATATCACGATTTCCGTTCCACAGAGAGGATCGTGTTACCCAGTGATACAGGAGCAATATCCAGTTAGGAATTAAATTCAGATCTTCTTCATCCAATCAAGTACTGCAAACAATGCAAAATCTTAAACTTGAAATTGGAGGTGAGTGGACAACCTATGACAGCCATCTGGAAACCTTAACAATTAAAATACGAGCCCTTCTACAGCACACTTTTAACTGTTCCCCTGTGATCTGATGAAGAGCAGATCTGAGAAGAAACATTCACATCAAGGAAATGCTCTCATGCATATTTATTTCATGTAAAAACCCAGTATCAGCCCAGGCCAAAGGAACTGCCTTACAGCACTCGAAAATTTCACTTTACAAGAATTCCAGACCTCAGACATTTCAAAGGGAAATATGACTTTGAACATCAAATAGAACTGAGCAGCAGAAAGCGTCAATGGTGGGACACTGGCCAGGTCTAGTTTTTCAAGTAGTGTCATGCAGATGAAGCCACCCTGGATTCAGGTGCAAACTCTAAGTTCCACATATTAGAGGTTAACTACACAATAGTTGCTCCTAAAAAATAAAATAAAACAAATAAAATAAAAGTCTTGGTCCAGAATTTCCACTATTGGTAAGCCCAGCGCAGAAGGATAAACGAAATGCAGAGCCAAGCAGCATGGGCATAATTAACTTTTTCCTCCTGTACTTACCAGGAACATGATCCAGGGCGACAAGACTGGATTGGGAGGTGGAAGAGGACCAGGATGTGTTTGCATGGGGATCTGGGAAAGGAAAAAATCCATGGGCTTGATTTTGCAAACCCTTATTGAGTGAGCAATCCTAACTGGCCAACAGAACTCCACACAGGGCTAACGGTTTACTGGATGGGGCCACGATGCTGCTGCCTGAATTCTCCGTTACGGACGTTTTGTCTTTCTGCATAATCAAATTCACCTTCTACCTGCTTACACCTGCTGTCACCTTCTTTTTTAATACTTTGAATAAAGTCAAGAAGCTCCAGATCACAGAGCTGAAGCCTCATAAAACACCATCCACACCGAACGGTTGTGCCACAAACCTTTCTGTGCACAATGTACTCTGCATAGTAGGTTCTCGGCCTACTTTTGTATCTAACGGACAAAACAATAACATACACAGGCTGATCGAGTGACATACGTGGATTTTACACGAATACTCATTCAGTAACACCGAACAAATTATTCAGACTCATACTCAGATGGCCTAAAGTCTACCCAAACCCCTGTGCCCACTGTGTCCTCATCACTGTTCTCAGACTCTCCAAACTGCTTTTCCGGAACTTCCATGGATACACATAGAGACTTTCATGTAGCTTAATCTTTTGGAATGTGAGCTGGGTCTGCAACAAGCAGAGACTGAAACAAACTAATGTAGAGAAATATGAACATTAGAGATAGTATCAGTCATGGTTTTCTTCGGTTCAAATTTCGGAATGGAATGAGACAAAAAGACTCCAAAAAAGGCGTTTAAATACTTTTTATGTTATTGCTGCTTCCAATGACTTCAATCTATATCCTGTAAAAATAGCTGTTGACACTAGATGCACGCTGGATAGTGAAACACCACCAGAGCAGTAAGGACGAGCGTGTAAGGGTAAGTCAGAAGCATATGCAATGCTTGTATTGCATTCAGCTGCAG
>NW_010420371.1:40727-76498 GCF_000710305.1 Buceros rhinoceros silvestris
CAGGAATGGTCTCGTTATCCACGTCTTCAGTACCCCCAGCGTGGACATACACCACCCAGCACGACAGCAGAAAGTTTCAACAGGATCTGGTTATGCAAGGGAGGCCTGAGCTCACGGGTCAACAGAGAGTTTCAAAGCCTGTAGAACTCGTTATTAAACACACACTCGTCAATCACAAGCGTTATTTCCTAATAATGACAACCACATTCTAGTCAACAATGCCTGGGTAATAGAGACGGTCCATCTCTTCAGCTGGTGGCTGTGCAGTAAAGCCATACTTCTCATGCACAGATGTAATCAGCTTATTTCTTTCCGTGCTCACTATTTCATCATCAATATTTTTGTGGTGAAAATTCTGTGCCAGCCTTAGAAAAGTCTGCCCTCACGACCCACGAGGAAGAACGCTTCAGAGAGCTCCTGTTTTGTTTTTGAACACAGAAATAAAATCAATTCCTTCCCTAAATCTCAAAACAGTTGTAACTTCAGGTGGCAAGGAAGAATTAAGACCAAATTGCTCATTCCAAGTCTTTACAAAGACATACTGGAAATTGATAAATGCTAAGACTAAATATTAATTATTCAGCATTAAAACTTACAGAAGTCTGGCTCTGTCCTAGTGACTTGTTTGCCAGAAAGGAACTCTACATATTAAGACTTCTGAAATCAAAAGGATGAATACTTCCTGCAAGAACAACTTGATTCATTTCTGACAGATGGAGAAATCAAATAAAACATTTGGCATTTTCTTGCAAGTGGCATAGTCTTTTCACACTTGAGCAGCCTATAACCTCTTGTCTCATAACAGAACCTGACTTGCTGGGGGAGCAGAGGCACATGCTGAGAGAGGCTTCGTTCCACAAAGTCATTGGCAGAGCAGAATTGGTACAAATCAGGGTTGTGCAGACCTGAGAGGACTCAGCCTGTCCCACTAGGCCAGTTAGCAGCGATCTCTATGTTCTTCTTCTTTTGCTCCTATTCCATGCAAGACAACTGATGGGAGACCACAATTCCGAATGATTTTCAGACCAGCGGGGTCATGCCGGTAAGTACATGCCGCAAGCAGTGAAGCAGCAGTGAGAATCCACATGAAAAGCCACAGCTCATCATGAAGTTTCCCATCCACACTGGGATGCTCAAAACTTTCTAACAAGCCTCCTCTGCTGTTATCAAGTGGCAAACTATACATTCAGCATAAAAATATTTTATGGAGGTTCTGCTACTTGCAGGCTTCTCAATATTTTTCTTTGTGTCTCACAGAGCAAAGTTCTGTTGTTAATAAAACCAAGTAAACCTCAGCATTCCCATTTCAAAAAAGGCCCACCCCGACTTGGAGCATACCAGTGGTGCACTCTTAGCAGTGACTGTTCTGATCAGTGTACTCAGACCTGGTCAAAAAAGGTCGTGACATATGTTTAAGAATACAAAGCAACAAAGCAAAACAAAACCAAACCAAAACAACTGCTTCTATTAAAAAACAACAACAACAAAATTGCAGAGAATAAAATATATCTTAACCTAGAAAAAACATCAAAAAATAGAAATGTCCCCCAGAGTAAAAATCTGAGTGCTCTGACCTAATTTGAGAAGTCTGTTGATAGCTTTTGAGTCAATCAGCTTTAGCAAGCAGTGTGCCCGATGATTAAATATTCTGAGCCATGGTCAAAGGCAACACAATCACCACACAGATCAGACCTTGTTAGTCATGCCAACATCCCTCTAACTCAAATGCCCAGGAAATACCACACTTGGAGAAAATCTGCCCATTTCAGTTGAAGCTGCTCACATCTGCACAGTAACGTCCCCTCAAAAATGAATCTTAGTGAGAACTGCTCTGCAGACAAGAGGCAGGCATTTAGGTATGAATAGTCTATTCTAGATGAGTCAAGTTTGCACTTACATTTTGCTCTTTATACACAAAGAGTTTATTCTTAAAGCATCAGAGCACTCTTGGCTTGAGCCATCTTTGCTTCAAAAGCTGAACACTGAAGAACAACTCCAAAGCTAATGCCTTCAGAAAAAGCTTTGTGAGGATTTTAGGATTTTTTTCTCCTTCCTACAGTTGATGTCTAATGAGAGATAACAACAGTACAGGAAGGAAGAGACAGATGCATGAATGCATACGCACACAACCTATCTCCCTAATCATGTATGCCTCTAGAAGAAAGAAAATCCAGAACATTTGAGGACCACGCATGGGAAATGCTGCAGAATACACTGTGCTGTAATTTTCGCCTCTGCAAGCATGAACACAGATTTTGAAAACATGAATGGTATTTAACTGACAACACAGCTAAAAATTAAATTAATTTTCTAGTTTGAGTGTTTCTATTCCATACTCTTTTTTGACCCTCAAGTAAGTGATTTCCAGAGATATACAATATAAAAATGTGAACAGATGGATATGAGCATTAGCATCTGCCTGGTACCTTAACAGCAGCACTGCGCTGCAGATGGGAAAGCCACATCCCTGAAAGCCTGGAGAGCTCTTGTACCTTGGGACAAGAGAGGACTTCATTATTATTTTTTGAGATAATAGAATAGAGCCAAACAGGCTCTGAGGAGAAGAAACACAGAGTAACAATCTCTGCTTAGGCTAGGGCTGAGAGTGAGGCTAGGAAAGGGAGTCAAGATACACAAAAACAAGCAACGAGAACATGAAGGCAGCTCTGGCTACTTACCTTTTTTCTGCATTGCTGTCCTAAGGTCTTGTTTGCTTTGCTGTTGTTGGCCACTAGCCATTTTCTCTCCATCATCTTCATCGTGGCTAGACTGTCCGACAGTGAGAATCTGCACTTGACTTCCTATCTTCTGAACATCCTCTTGAAAAGCAGCTGGGCCATCAATCCCTGTCAGACAACAGCAAAAGCCTTAGTTGTCTTTATGTCAGGGAGTTACTGAAAAGAGAACTGCTCACTCACAAAAAACGTCTTTTCTAGGAAGCAGAGATCAGAGGTTCGCATTCGATAATATTGCTAAACGAGACTAAACTAGCCCCCCAAGGCAAACATCTTACTTCTCACATCCTGCACTAGAGAATCTTCAAGAGGTGATCAGGACTTCACTGTTGCCCTTCTCACCCTGAAAGCACACCTATCCATGCACCAGAAACCCTGAAAACTAAAGAGAAAAAAAATTCACCGGAGAGAACAGACAAAGAAAACAGATGCAGCTTTCAAAAGGCCACACAACTGGTCCAGGAGCAGAAAAGCCTGAGTCCTAGATTATGCCATATCCCCTAACAAACATCGCTGCTGTTATGAAATGATGCTTCGAAGTTTCAGAAACGTGGAAAATTCACCAGCAGATCTAGCAGTGCATACGACAGGAGGAGCAGCACATTAACAAGCCTAAACGTGCCTGCTGAGTTAGTAAATTGTGAATCAGTTAAAACACCCGAGTGAGACTGTAAAGAACATAATACACATTCCCTGGAACCTCCATCCTCTGAGATGCTCAAATCTCAACCAGGAATGGTCCTGGGCAACCTGCTCTAGACGGTCCCCAGAGACACCTTCCAGCCCCAGCCATGCTGTGGTTCACTGGCTTCTGATGGCAGCCAGAAACTATTTACCTCCTTACAGATGAAAACTGCCTCTGAACACTGAAAAATGAAAATATGGGGCGGGATGAGTTCTTACCACAAGCTAACCTCATTTTTTTCTTCAGGACAGAAAGTTAAAACATCAGATTGCAAATGTACTTCAGCTCTTCGATAAGACTTAGTGCTGGTATCTATTACTAAATTAGCTATATAAAAATGGACTCTTGCAGCAATAAGAATGGCAATATTATCAGAGCAAATAACATAAGTCTGTATACTGTCACTGTTACGAAATTTCTGTTAATAAGCAAGCAACATGGTGGAGAAATAGCAAGCATGATGAAGAGCCAACTCAGTAAAAGAATATAGTGCTTCCCACATCAAAGAGGGCTGAACAAATCCTGTAAGAAGGAGCTGCAGGGATTAGGAATTTTTCAGGCTGTAGTCTATAGCAGAAGTCTCCAAGAACACAATTTCAAACTGCTCTCCCAGTAGCTGTCAACTTGCATTAGAAGACAACCGGATTATACATTTAGCACGGGGAACTGTACTCTGCCACACTTGCTGTCACTGCCATGTGGTGTGAAGCGTAAGTGGAAAGAAAAGAGAGTGGTCCAACAGGATCAGCACTGGCTGTCCAAATGCAGCCCAACGCTGCAGTAGTATTAAATACACACAGTCCAAGACTCATCTCCATCACACAGACCCTTATCTGGCAACTTCTGCACCAACCCTGTAAATTCTGATTTACTTACAGTAGAAGTAACAACAGCAGCTAACAACTAATAAACAATCTGTCCATCCAACCTTGAAGAACTAAAGCCAGTCCATAGAAATGTTTCTCTCATCTTGGAAGGGTGACAATTTCAGACAGAGGTTCTGTGTTGCAGAATGAACAATATAATTTCCTGTGTTGCAAATATAATATGGCAATGAACGGAATAGCATTTTTCTTTAACGTTATCTCAGTACTACAGCAAAGGTGCTCTAGACCCATTGTATTTTTTACTATATTAACTATTATTATTAACTGTTATTATTAACTATTATTATTAAAATGCCTGCTTAAAGTTACGTTCTTACCTTAATACTCTGAATTTCTAGAGTTAAGCATCTGTGAGTTTAACAGGTATTCATACCTCAGGCATATCTACCTAGCTTATAAAGCTAGATAGATAATAATAAGCTTATAAAGCTTATTAAGCTTTGGACAATACAAACCTAATCTTGAGAACTCATTCCAAAAGGAACAAAACACTTTAATTATTCTTCTTCAAAGCAGACACTGATCTGCGGCAAATGAAATGCCTTCAACAGCATCAGCATTGCACCGAGGCTGCTTTTTTTCTGATGCCTGCAGAACATCTGCGCTCACATCCCGTGCTGTCAGGAACATCACGTATTATTAGGCGTTAGGACAAAAGCTACACTGGCAGGGCACACTTTTAGAGAAAAAAAATCAATTTCAATATTCTGAAGAGTGCATCACTGGTAGAATTGTGTTATTAAGCATTATGAATGGTTCCACTGGTGACCCTATTTAAGGGAACAGAAGATGCAGCCAGACAGAGAGGAAAAAAAATGAAAAAAGAACCTCTGCTGCATTAAAATACAGCAGCTGGTTGGTGGGAAATTCAGCATTCACTGTTCAGTACCTGTGTGTGTGCAGGCATCTTTGTAGCTAGATAGAGATGTGTAAACTGGTATTAAATGCAAGCATACAGACCCATTTCTATCTTCTGTATCATGAGATGTAAGTGGATCTTTGTCAGTCACCTTCAAGCCTGCATAATCACGATACTCAAGGTGGATCTCTCCCTGCGTCCTCACTCCTTGGCCTCACTGACCCCTTTTCACCCGCTTACTGGAAGGACAGTTCACTGTGCAATACCACAAACCACTCATGTCTAGAGTGGTAAGTTTCCCAGTTTAAGGACAGGGTCAAAAGAGACAAAGAAGATGAGTGGGCTGTGCCAGAAAGAAAGCCTTTATTGCTACGCTCAGCGTTTTCTACAGCTTTTCCCAAAAATCAGGTAGAAAAAAACCCAACAGAGATGTCCTTCAGTACCTGCTAAGAAGAAAAGGGACCTTTTGAGAGGCAGCTCTGAAGGCAGGCAGGGAGGAAAGAGGAAGAATGAAACAACCCCCGGAACACCAATCCCTTCAGTAACCGCCTTCTGGTGAACACTGACATGGTCACGGGTCAGATAAAACCCGGAGGTACCAGAAATGAAAACCAAGAGCTAATGAAAAAAATGCAGCAGAAAATTGGCATTCACTGACATTTTGAACCTATAAATTACTGTTTATCAATGCCTGTATTCTGTTAGCACCTAAAGACTTCTAGACAGGATTTATAATTAAATACCATCCTCTCAAAAGCTGGTAATCTAAACTGCCACACGGAATGTTTTTATAACCTGAAGTTGTCTAAATTCTAAGAAATTCAAAATACATTAGGTGGACATGCACTTAACTCTGATCTCAGGTTTGGGATTTTTAGGTAGGATTTTTTTTTTCTTTTCTTTTAATGTTAACTACCTATATTTAAAATGTTAACTATCTATACACAAAATATCACAAGATCCAGGTCTGGAATGAGGGGAGACAGAAAAAGGTATGGGAAAAATAAAGAAGAGAACTGCTTCTGAAAGTCCTGGGGACGAATAAAGTGGCAAAACTTTGCGTAGTGTTTATGACACATGAAAAACAAATCTAAGCTTTCATGCCTTTATGATACCACATGTGATACTATTTGAGTATTTCAGTGCTCAAGAAACAGTCAGGAAAGAGTATTTATAATTTTTAGGGGGCTGTGGAGTGAGGGGAAGAAGGTCAAACGGAAGGAACAGACTACATACTCCTAAGCTATGTATGACCAGGCAAGTTCAGAGAGGCAGTTGATACATGTGGCCACCACTTAGAGATGAGCACGAGACCAAATGTGAGGAAAGATTTTGCTCTCTGGCAATACTGTGTGATGCACAACAGTTGTCTTTAAAAAATCAGTTACAGATTAAATGTGACAAACTACCCAGCAGCAAATTACAGGCATAAGCACAGTGAGTCAGCTCTCCACAACATTAAGTATTTGACTATAAACTACATGAATCCCCACTAATTGGATCTTGCAGGAGAAGAATCTATTTGTAATTATACACATCATGCTCCTCTCTGCATGTATTTATACATGCAAACATTTTGCTGCAAATGTTATTTCCTCTTTGTTCTTTCACACGTTCTTATTAGACTGACGCCAGAACAAATAGTTTCCACCCTTTAAAGAACTTGGCTTAATGAAAACGCTGCCTCTGCTTTTATTGTCTCAAGTGATCTACATTTTCAATTAAAGAACCAAAACAACAGCGGAGCTATTTTGGGGTTTTTTTAAATCTGCATTTGTCAGAAGTGTGACCACTGAGTACAACAACACCGACTTCCAGAACAGCGGTACGAGAAAGTAGCATTACACAAACCGTTAAGTGAAAAGGGTTCTTTCTCAGAATGATTCCTTAGGAAGCTTTAATAAAATGGCTATAATGAAATACCATGAGATTACATCTTCCACAGATTTAGAATTCCATTGCTTAAAAAAACCCCAAACAAACAAACGAACAAAAAAACCCACACACCTCTGTCTCTCCCTCACTATTGGGTCAAATTCTCCTTTAAAGGAATTTACTGAAAAAGCAGAATGTCAAAAGGGGGGGGAAGCTTTTTCTTTTTTTTCCCCATCTATTTCTGAGGACTGGATAATCTTAATTATCTATACTCTGTCAATATTTTGGAAGCCATTTCCACAGTATACACCTGTTTTCATAGGGGCTTCACATCCACCGAAATGGGTTCAAGCAACTGCAAAATCCCAAAAGGATTTGTCTATAGGAAAGGGGGCAAATAGAAATTTTTTAGGAAAGGACCTCTGGAGCTGATTTAGTCCAAACTTCCGCCAAAAGAAGCAGTATGGCTAACACCAGACCAGGTCACTAAAAGCAAGTGCTTGAGCACCAAGCTCTACAGTCACTTTGATGAAAACCAGAAAACTGTGGCAGGAACTGTGATGCCATGAATCTCCATCCTGAGGAGGCAAAAAAGACTTCTTCACAACCAGCTTCGTGTGCTGCCAAAGCACAGCCCAAAAGGGTTGTCAGATCTAGATATAACAGGACTTTTCATGGTGGAAACTCACTGTTCCTCCTACCCTTTCTCTTTGACACCACAGAAGCCAAGATGAATCTACTCTATGTGAACTTCCCTTCCCCCATCCCCGTCAGAAAGGAAGTGAGAAATGATGCTTCTTATCCAACAAAGGTGCTGCTTTCTTGGTCAGCCATTAATGTAGTTGCTTGTTGCATGTAAAAATGGGACAGGATGCACAAATCAAAACAGACAGACAGGCAGGAAAGAGAGAAAAGAAACACGGAAGAAGCAAACCAAATCAAAACACAAAATGCCCATCCTGGCAGAAAAAGTGCTGTGGGTCAGAGCAGCTCGTTTGCTTTCTGACTCTCATAAAGACAGCAGGGACACCCAACATCCTATCTACATTTATGGTACAACGTAAGAGAAAAATTGCTGGGAAGGTATTGTTCATTTGAACATTTTAAACATCCAAAATCCTGACTTCAGTAACAAAAGTCTTTGTTTACATTGCCCACATATTTACACGCTGTAAGTGCAAGAGTGGTAGGAAAAAAAAGCCAACCAACCAACCAACCAAACAACAACTTTTCATACAGTGATTCTTGAATTTTCACATCAGATTTCACTTCGAATTCAGTCCTGGCTTTGCACGGGTTTCTGGGGTTTTTTACAGCTTCCATTTTATATTCGTGATTTGTTTTTGCCCCATTCATGCACATAGCCAAAAAAGCACTCTGTCTGGTGTATTTATTAACTTCTTCACAAACCTACGCTGAGGGGCAAAAAACCCAACCAAAGAAACCAACCCACGCCACTAGGTACCTGTAATATTTTGAGGAATCTGTTTTCAAAGAATCATCAAGGTATTTGATATCTGAAGATGCTCTGGTTTGGCATCTGCAGTACCATGCAGGATGCACACTGTTCACAGGTTCCTGCTGCAACTACTTTCATTGGTTTGCATTATTTTTTTGTTGATCTGTCTAGCAATACCGTACACCAGGCTCACTAATATCCTTAATCAGCCCTTACTAGCATCACAAATCAAACCAGAATTGGATCCGCTATGTCCACTGGAAAGACAAACATCTTCATTTGTTTCATTTGGGGTTTTTTTCCAATACTGAATATGTCAAACAATAAGCTGGGAGACCAAAGCTTTCAGAAATACCAGTTTAATGAGCTAAGTTACTACAAAATGTCATCAATTTACTGCATTTGCAGGCTTTGTCCACAGAAGTGTTTCTGTTTAAAAATAGGCACGGTATATACTGGATATCACCGTTAAGAATGAAATAGCAGTAATAACCACAGGTTTAGAAAAAATTGCTAAGTACCATACTACCCCTCAGAGAATTACAAAATGCCCTGACCCCCAACTTCAGAGGCACAATCAGCTTTACACAAGCAATTAGCCACATTCCTTGTCTTGCCTTATGTCAGCATAACCTCATTAAACCTAGTATTTCCCTTGCACTTGTCTTTAGCACATTGTTCTGATCCTAGTTTCATCATTCTCCGAGGCACTTAAAAAAGCATTAGACTTCTAAGACCAAAGTACAATCATTACACTGCAGCTTCAAGAGCTATTCATGTATAATTCAACAATTTTTGCTCTGAATTAGCTTATTATTCATAGGATCTGGTCTAAGGGTTCTTTTTTCTTAAAGCACAAAGAGCTTGGCTATGTTTAGAAAGGTAATGCTCACTGTAGCTAAATACTAACAGAAACTTTAAAACTGCTCCTTTAGCATGTAAAGTGCACTCACCCCTCAACGCTAATCCTGCTTGTTTACAGGACATACAAAGGCTACAGTCAGAGCAAAAGCAGAACCTACAACTTCCAATATCTGGTATAATTACCAATGAACTTCCTCCAACAAAATCTCGTGACACAAAATGGTTATAAAAACATTTAATCTTCATCCATTTTCATTAGTTAGATCTGAAATCTATTCAATATTATGATAAAATCTTTTCTTAAGACTCACCCTTATTCTTAAAAGTAACTGAAAAATCGATACAAGTTCCACTACAGGGTTCTGCTACCACTTGCATTTCGTCATTCCTAAGTAACATGAATTAGCTACGTCTGTAGAGGATTGATAAGTAAAATCCCCCCAGAATTTTAAAGTCACATTCTGTTTTACTTTCATCCAATAACAAAATATTTTGCAGCTTCAAAAAGGATGCAAGACTGGAAATGCAGTTATAATCCCCCGCGGACACTCCAGTTTACATCACTACCAAAGGGGAACTAGATATAATTCCAAGGATGAAACTATACATGAACAAACGTTTAAATACCAGCGTGCGGAAAAGGTAGATGAGCTGGATGAGAAGTTATGTGTCCACTGAACATACTTTAAATGATAGGGATAGTTGTTACTAATCATCAGCATAAACTTCAGGAGAGAAGGTACGCAGAATTTTCTTTCCTGTAATTGATGAGTAACCCCTCCACGCCACGGGAACATACACAAGGTGCAACTGATGGGCAAATGCTGAAGGCCACGCACAGAGCAGCAAGATGAGCAATAAGAATTGCGGCAGAAGCAGAGGTTTCTAGAGCTGACACAGAGCAGTGTCAGCATGCAGCAGTTCTCAGCCTGCTCAGAGTGACATTACTTTCAGTGACACAACTTGCTGCAGTTAAGATATGCCAATGTTCTGCTTCATCAGAAAATGAATAAAAATAGTATCAACATAAGAGAAAGATACTTGGTGTTACCTGCTGTGAGATAATAAAACCCAGTGCAACTCCTTCGGAGTAAGCACACACTGCTCACGGACTAACTTGCCCACACGTGGCAGTAGTTTGCAGAGGGCTCCCCAGCCCCGGAGCCCCAGCACGCCCCGGAGCAGCTCTGCAGGGCAGCCCCAGCAGTCACCCGCAGACGGGCACTGCTTCTTGCTCCACGCCGCACTGAGCCTGCGGCCAGCTAGCGTTTTGTTCACTGCTTTAGCCAAGAGCTCACCAGAAACCTGCCCAGCACACACGTAGACACAGGTTGCTGTGACGCGATGGGGACCTGTCCAAGCAAACCCCCTGCAGCTGACCGCACTGCACCTTAAGTTCTGAAGGTAGTGCAGACCCAGACACCCCAAAAAGGCAAAGCAGACATTACAGGAGATGAAACGGAGCCTGCGGGTGATGCAGGAACCATGATTTAAGTATTACCCTGCACAATGCTCAGTGACAGCCTAAGACAGGTTTTCTTTTACACTAGGCAAAAGAATTTTTACTCTTCAGCAAGATGTACTTCAAAATAGACATACACTATCTTTTTTTTAAAATATATGAATAGAGTCTTTACCTCTGGGCCGCGCTCTAAAGCCTGCCTAATCTAGGGCTTCCTTTGCAGCCAGAGGGACTGCCAACACAGAGACGTGAGATTCAGATCTCAAGAACTAAGCTGTGACATGTAAAGGGTGTCTAAAGGGTTTTGATAAGGCAGGCTAAAGTCCTGCAAAATCCTTATAGATAAGCCCCAACACCCTGGCTTCAATAACTACCCTTACTAGCCATTGCTATCTTTAAATGGACTTGCCACGGATATACACTATTTTCTTTCTTAAGCAATACTGGAGAGACTGTGGGACATGCACGACAGGGAACGGGACGGTCCAGGCAGGATAGCATTACAGTGGCTTTATTCAAGAATTGCAAGTTACTGGAAAGGTACTTATTAATATCATTAGTCATTCACCATCAAATAAAAATAAACCGCATGTGGCACAAAAACCTCTCTCTTTTTGTGAGTGTGCATATATATATATATAAAATTTAAATACCTCTAAATTAGCTCATGTTCCTTCTTCCATCTAGTCTGGGTAGCTCATATAATAAACCTCATAATGGCAATACCACTTTTTTCTACCCTTTTGTCAGTATCAATAGAGGGGTTTTTCTACTTACCTTACCCAAAGTCACTGCAGAAAATTTTTCATACAAACAACTCCAGCTGGGATAGAGTAACACTGAAGTAACAGTATGAAGAACCCCTTAAAGGATGTTGTCTCTGGTTTGTTGAATTAATTTTCAAAATGCCCACTTAACCTCTGATTTCTATAGTTTAAACCTCAGTAAGAGTTTGGACAGAAATTAATGCAATTTAAGGCTGTTTCTCCAAATTACATGATATGCAGATGGTCTAAAAAAGCACATTGGTGTAAGACGGTTCTCATTTCTTTAACACCACAGGAAAACACAAGCATCTTTCCATCAGTACTTTTTTTCCTTCTTTGAACAAACACTCTTCTTTGGAGAAGACTCAGTTTACAAACTTCCGCCCTCCTTCAATCCCCGGTTCTATGGCAACACAGGATCAAATGACTCATTTTTCCAGTCCATAAAAAAAATAAAGAAATTACTTATAGGCAATTTTCAGAAAATCAAAGATACAATAATTTAAAAAAATTAAAAAAGAAAACCAAGTATTTTGTAGTCAATTCAACATCTGACATCGAGTCGCATGCAGCTAACCTTTGTGTTTCCCTTTTTTCTCCTTTCTGGTGCTGCCAGTCTGACAGCTCGCAGCTGCTCCCTTGGTTTTTTTAGTTGGTTTCGGAGCTTGGGCATCCACTACCACCTTTACATCTTCCTGCTCGGCCTCCTGCACTGCTTGGGAGATTCAGGGTACCCCACCAAAAAGAAAAACAGAGAGGAAGAGAGAAACAGAGAGAGAGAAGAGAGAATGACTTGAGAACTCTGAAGGTGTAGAAGAGTAAGCAGACATAGCAGAGCTTGTTTCGTATTTCAGACAATTCATGCAGAGAGGAGAGTCAAATAAAACACAATTTGCAAAGCTACAGTAAAAACCTGAAAGCGTTAGGTTAGCTGGGATGTATTTCCTAACTTTCTTCCTGCTTTCAATGATATATCTGCTCCAACCTTTCAAGCCAAAAATGACATCAGAATATTAATGTGTTGCTGAGCTATTGCAGGAAGCACTTTTCCTCATAGTAAAGTTCTGCCAGAATAATCATCAACAGCGGCAGCACGAAGGCAGAAAAATTTTCTTTAAACTTTGTAGTGTGTATGCTTAAAGCTACATCCTGACCCTGTAACCAAGGAATCATCGGAAGGTTATTTTCAAAACACATCTTGCACAACTGTATAGATCACAGTATGATGAGTAGAATGGCCATGCATTTTATGGGGAAATTATACCAAAGCTGAAATTCAAATCTCCTCCTACTTCATAACATGCACAAATTAATTCCTTAGAAGTCTCAACACAATATGCATTGCATAAACCGTGAACGTTGGCAGAATTCATGCAGTGCCCGTTGTTTTCAAAGTAAAAAGAGGCTGTATAATTTTCCAAAAGCGTGGCACACATTTTAAGGTCAATATTTGAATTCGTGAAACAACACACACAATAACTCTTTCTTCCAGTCAGGGCAAGCTTTGAAGTGAAATAAAATAATATTGAGTTTACAAAGGCATAAAAGCAATTACCTTTGTGAAATGCATAAAGGAATCATCAAACTTAACACTCCAAGCAAAACCACCTGTAGGTGGGCACTAAGAGAATTTGGTGCCAGCTGCTGGTCACCGTTAATTGCAAAACCCCACTGGCTTGATGTGGTGACTGTGGTTTATCTCAGAGGAATGTCACCCTGGCACAAACTTCATAAACTTCATAAACACCCAAAAGACCAATTGATGCTCAATGACATGTGCACTGCCAGTGATCTTTGAAGGGGAAAATTCTTCCTAGACTTCCTAGACTGCTGTGAGGCAGCAGCTTTCCTGTTCATCAAATCCTTCATGTGCATGAATAGCAACAGAAGCACCAAGGAGATTCTCAGAGGAGTAGATGAAATGGATTTAGCCACGTCTCTGCAGACTGTAGCTTACAACCCCCCAGCTACCTTTCCCAGCACAGCAATCTGTTATCAATAGTATTACATTCACAGCCTTTGCCTAAGCAGGGAACCAGAGTCCCCACTCTACAGGCTTCGAAAAGGTGGAATCTGCCAACTCAGCAATCTATCCTACATTTGTAGCTCAGTCTCTCTTTAAAAACTAGAGTGTGTTCTTTTAATTGTTCTAAAGATGATAATCCACATTATAATTAAATTCCGTACTTTACAAACGACCTATATTAAGTGACCAGACAGTTCTCTACATCATTTTAAATACGGCCATATTCATTCACTCGGATGAAGCATCATTTTCTTGGTCCAAAGCAATGATTAATCAGCAAAGGATGAAACATTCTGACATTGATAATTGAAAAGTGAAAGACTTATCTTCACTCTCTTGTCAGCCGTCCTTTGATCTAACAAGTAAAAGCCCAAAGCTTTTCGAATTACTTTTGTCTCATAACTTTCAGCAAGACGTATCTGATTATAAGTACAGTGATGGAGCTCCAAAGGACAGAGGAGGAAATATTCCACTGCTTTGTAAGGCAGAGAACAGCATTTCAGTCCAGTGGCTATTTTGAGCATATACCATCACTGCTGTCTATGAGAAACAGGACTTTCAGACTGAAGTGATAGAGGCTGCAAAATAAGATTTAAACCATAGATGTGCAGATACTGCAGCTGGCTCCATGAAAGGAACTGGCACAAATTTTCCTGTTTCTAAAGGATGCTTTTCCGAGGTTTACTATCTCATCCAAAGTACTACTTCTAAAATAATTCCAAATCTAATCCCAAAACACCATCTCCACCACAAAACCATCTTATTCTTAGCTATTAACTATTTATTTGGCAAATAGCAGACCTTGGCTAAGGCTCAGCCACTCACTAATGACCTCTCTTGTGACTGCACAGATCAAAGAAATTTTGTAGTTTTGCTACTGACTGTACAAACGAAGTTCAGGGCAGCACAGTTCCAGGGGACTTGGCTACATATTGCACCTACACATTTAAGCGCTAACCTCCCCAAACACCTCACGTGTACGCGCTGCAGTGTGGTGGGCATGAACTTCGTTCAGCACAGCCGTTTTGTCAACAGGGCCAGCAACATGGTGATCCGCGCAGAGGAGCGGGCAAGGGGCTCTCTTCTGAAGCCTGCTGACCTACAGAGGGCTCTGTGGGCCTGTCTTGCTCAGTGGCTCCAACAGATTTAGATGTGGAGCAAAGTAAAAAAATTCTGTTTTCTGTTTCCAGTGCTTTCTCCTGCCCTGGAGAGTTGTAAGAATGACTATTTCTAACACCCTCCATACCCACCCTTCAGCTGGTCATCAGCATGTGGAGCTTTGAACTTAGTGAACCATCACTCTTTCTAGTCAGTCTTTGTGGAGAAGAGGCAATTTGTAGAAGCAATGTTTAACCCCAACCAGTTGTCAAGGGATCAAATGTCTTCCTCTCTGCAGTATTAATTCAGGATCTCAGTGGAAAAGAGAAACAACACACAAACAGTCTTTTATAATAGTACAAGGTGAGCGTAGGACTTGCATCAAGGCAGAGAAGGGCAGCGTCCCGGCTTTGCGGTGCACCACCAATGGCCTGTCATGCAGACAACACAGAAACGACAATAAAACTGAAAGACAGTTATCCACGTGTATTTATGAGTGCATAAAAGTGAAAAGCATGTTTTTCCACCTGTCCTTCATGACGATGGGTCCCTGCAGTTTATGTATCTCAGTGTCGACCAGGCTGATTTTACAGAGGTGAAAACACTCATAAGTAAAAACTGAATGTGAGAAAAAAGGAACAAGTGCATGTGAGCAACTGGTGGTGCTTGAGGACATTATTAAAAGCTCATTGCTCTAAGGAGATTTCCTTTGAAAGAACAAAGGAAGGACTTAAACAAAAGATTCTTCTTAACCTCCACATATCTGCTGTCTGACCCCGCGGAGGGGGAAAGAAAAGGCAGCATGTGACATGGAGTTAATAGCAATGAATTCGGCTCTTTGGAAAGCTGACAATAAGGAAAGCTAAAATTATCCATGAAAAACCTATGCCAGGAAGATTAAATTACATAATTATTTTGTGTATCAGGGCCCTGAGGGCATGAGTTTTTTGAATTGCCATGATGACCCTCTCTGGGGGCTTCCGCACACAGCCAGCCCACGGGCCACAGGCTCCTGCTGCCCCCACCGTGTCTCTTGGGAGGACCCTGGGACTACACTGTAGGTAGCTCAGCATCATCATGGACCCTTCGTCCAGGCTGCAGCCTTGCCTCCTGGCCCTGTCTCCTTTCTGCCCCGACTGGCACCCTGGAGCGCCCTGGCCCTGGTTCATCCCTGGCCGTGTCTGAGACTGCCCAGGATCCCGTCAGCAGCAGCCGCCTCTGCCAGCCGTGTTCGAAGCCTGTGGAAAGGGGCTTCATTTGCAAGGGCACTGCCCGTGCTGGGGTCACCCTCACCTGCTGGCCCCTGCAGCTCCCAGACACTGAGATTGTCAAGGACAGAAAATAATGGCTGGCTGTGAAGTAGTAACTGAAAGTAAATAAACTTTACGTGGAACTTTCAAGCAAAGAGACGCAGTTTTTTTAGCGATTTTGAGCAACTGCCTCTTTCAGGATCAAGACCCACAAAAAGTCCTCTAAACCATTTGCTACCTGCTGCTCGCTGATGGTTGCTGCTGGGTTACTGTTTATTTTAGAAATGCTCTAGTGCAGGAAGGACTGCTGATAAATCAGAAAGAGCCTTTAGAGGATGAAGGTGGAGAGACTGCGGCTGAAAGGAGATTTCAGAATATATGCTTATTGGAAGTTAAGTATTTTGCCCACATGATACTTGGAGTGCTGCCTGATCTCTTGGTATTAATAGTCTTGTGCACAGAACATTCCTTGCTATCTTCAAAAAAATAAATACCTTCTCATTTCAAGGTCAGTGGAAAATAGGGATGGCAAGACACTGTTTTGATGAACGAGCAAATAAATGTTTTTTTTAAATGAATGGCTAACTGATGTCAACTCGTGAAGTGGACAGCTTGATACTCATCAGCACACTCTCATTCACGGTACAGAAGCAGAATGACGTGTTGAATTTAACAATCCAGAGCTATGACTTGTCATCAGAAGTCTGTTCAACACTCCACACTAACATTACATCTAAATGTGCTGCCAAACGTCAGAGGAGGAAAGTAAGAAAGTAATTTTTGCCTTTTTACACATCGTTAATTTAAATCTCTAAATTGGAAGTTGCCATGAAAATTACTCGGAGTATCTAATTGAAAACATTTTTAATTTCAAGCCTTTAAAAAAAAAAAGCACAGCTGCAACAAAAGTATGGTAATATTAATGAAAGCATTTCTGGCACTCATTCAGATTTCTGCCTTCCTCAGTGCTGTGGAAAGAAAAATTGCTCCTGAATGGAAATTCACCATTTTCACAGAAGTAAAATTACTCTTCTCTGTAAAAATGGGCTTTCGACATTTGCATTAAATGTTATTAAATAATGTAATTAAATCTTGTAGTAACTAGGGTATCTCTGCATGGTACTTGGCTCCAGAAATGCTCAGTATGTATTTGCAATCCAGATTGAAAAGAACTGTACTCACAGCACAGTTCAGGCTTTCAACAAACTTCACAAAACAAGTAGCGTGGAGACACATGAAAACGAACCAGCAGATGTGACTCTGAGGCGTTACAGAGTGGCAAGCAAAATTTAATAAAAACTTATAAACTAACAGCAGTGTGTCCTTATGAAGGACATGAATTGAAAATAAACAACCCAAGAAAGAGAAGACAAAGCAATTCCTACGCGATCTCTCCTACACAGAAGGATAAAATTTATTCCAGGGAATAAATTACTTTGCTGTCCTTTACATATAAAGCAAACTTCACAGTAATACAAAATGTTGTTACCGGTTGTTATGTCACCATTTCTAATGATGAAATAGCAATGAAGTTGTATTGGGTACTGGAGAGAGAGAGGCTTCATTGGTAATAGCAACAACTGGAGCCAAACACCATGGAAGTTAGCAGAAGGACAGCTACTGACTGAAATGGCAGGGCGGTACTTTAGGGTCTCATCTACAAGTGTGGTCCCAAAACTGTATTACTACCTTCATTTCAGCAGGGGGAAAAAAAGAGGGTGGACAGTGCATTCATCATTTTACATGAACACTTTATGTTACTTCCATATGCTCAGGTTTGTTCCAGACTCATCTAGAAATGCTGCCATGAGACTATTTCTCCAACTAGTGTGCCTATGTTCCTAGGCGCACAGATTATAAAACGAGAGGTTCTGTTCCCATTTTATATATCTACAATCCTTTCCAACTCACAAAGGCAATTTCCTGCAGGCTTGGTCCTACCTGATCTACAGATGCTGACAGGCAAGCACTGCGTTACTGCTGGCTAATACTCCAGCTCAAACCAGCCCCTCGTGGACCGGAGGGCCAAGGATTCATTTCATCTCAAGCTGGCCTGTTCAATTCATGTCAGGTCCCACAGATAACTCAAACAGGTTTTTTGTTATTAGTTAATTAGACATTATGCCAAAACCCAAAAGGTTTTAGAAATATGTACTACGCACAAGTCCTTTAGAAGCTACATGATCTGAGAACTTTTACCTGTAGGAGAAACCCAGGCAGAAAGGGAGAAGAAATTAACTGTCTGGAGACTTGTGCATGGCGAATTCTGCAGAGCCTCTTCCTCGGTGGAAGAGCACCCATCGCTTTTAAAGTCTCACAGCACCCAGAGGAATTGCTGCTAACACTTGGCAGGAAACAGAGACACTATTTCCTTCTACCAATGTGTCAGCTCTCTGCTTTGAAGGTATCTAAGAAAAAATAACGGTGACCCTGACAATACTCCTCCTTACTCTGCAGAGCCACACTTTCACCAGAGCCATTTTGTTATTTATTAAACTAACATAAACGAAACACTCAAGAGCCCTGTACCTGCTCAGTTTCAATCTGACTTAAACTGGTCACAGCATCTTCAAACCTGAGCAACACAAGTGTAGGAATGCGACATCTGTGTTACCCCCTTTGTGAGCTGCCCCAGCTGAGCTCAGCCACAGCCTTTAGTTAACATCCCTCCATCCTAATGCATTGAAGATTTATTTGCACTTCCCTTCAGCTCCAAGCTACATGAAGCAAAATACACATGCAGCCAAAGGACTAGCAGCAATCGCCCTGCAACTCCCTGCAGAGGTTCAAAAGCAGCCAGTGACTCTTTTATACAGAAAAACTTCCCATCAGCTTCACTAGTGAAATACACTGCTGCTCTACAACTACCTACAAACAGCTCACCAGGCTGATGTTCTATTCCAGAACAAAAATGAATGACTTTTTACTCCACACTCTGATAATTATCCTGGAATGAAATGAGTTTTTATTCCAGAGCAGAGTTGCCCATCAGGGAACCATTGCAGCACAGATAACTCCAGCAGAATAAGCTATGGCAGTGTATGAAAGAAAATTTCCCAGCGCGGAAAGCCGAACATCTCAGAATTGCTGAGATGTTATCTCTGACCTACTTTGCTCAAAGTACCACAGAGATATCTCCACACAGGCGTCCAATTATTTGTTGAAATCAACAAGTACCTTTGTGCTACACAGAATGAGCACAAACCAAAAAAAGAGAGTAGAGGAGGATGATAGGTGGAAAGAAGTGGAGGGGTTTTTGTAGCATTTGCAGTACAGGAATTGATTTCACAAACATGCTTATCCAAGCAATGTAGTTCATTCAGTAGACCGTCAACTCCCATCAAAGAGTCATTCTTAACTTAAAATCAGCATGCCCATAACAGAAACAAATGAACGGAAAAGAGCAGAATAGTTCTTTAGAAACAGCCCAGCTGTCTCATGCATCTGACACTCCCACATACAAACGTTTTCATTGAAGGGGAAAAAAGTGCCAACCCTGAAGCTGAGCACCGTAGTTAAAAATGGCCATCAAAAGCTAACTACGAACCATGCCAACAGCGTAACCTAAGACACGGAGCACATTCCCAGAGAACACCACACCAAAAAAGGACACTTCTGGAGTTCTGATAATATTTTCAAAAGCAACATTCCTAACAAAGGATTTCACAAGGCAATAAACCGTTTTACGAGGCAATTAAATTCTCCTAAGCCGGCTTTTGCTAACTGCAGTTTATTACAAGGATAGCTGACCCCAGGATTATCAAACTCCAGGTTGAATACGAGAAACAACACTGTCCTTTTTTGCTTCTCTGAAACTTTATGAAATATTGAAAAGACTTGAGACACAAATTCAGAACAAACTGATTTAAGGAGAATAAATTAGTAAGTATTCCATTAAATGGTGTGGTATAACACTACAGGCAGGGTCACTTGTACCTTAAGAGCACAGTTAATCAAACCTAAGTCAGGAAGTCCACTCTGGTGCAAACCTTTGCAAAACCTAGCTCAGTTAGTGCAAATATGATATTTGCTACCATTTACAGACAACGATGTCTGTTCCTCTCATCCGACAAAATAAAAACTTTGTTCAATGGACAACACAGAAGGTTTAGTATACACCTCTGTACCATCGGATGCTATTTCTTAGAGCAGTTCTGTACTTTTGATAAGCTATTGAGTGAAAGAGGAAAGACAGAAAAATTCTGGTTTTTCTGATCAAAAAAATAAAGAAAACAAACTAAAATTCTGTGCTAAATCAAATTCTTTGGTCAGACCGGAAAGAAATTTAGTTTAATTGCAAAAATTTTCCTCCCAGACCCTGAGAAAAAGACAATAAAGAGAGAAAAATATTACTAATGCTTTTAATATTTATTAGAAAAACATAATTAAATGAAGAGAAAAAAAAATTCTCCATCTGAAATCACTTATAGTAGCTTATCACCTTGCAGAAGAAGATTAAAAAGGCCCATTATTAATGAAGCCTGAACACTTAAACACTGCAATTTCCAGTTTCTAACAATAAATTCTGTAGCTGTAACCACACCAAAAAAAAATCCACCAACTGCAAACCAGGAGCAGAGACTCTGAAACCTGCACTTCTCACAGCATTACTTAGTCCAGGAAATACCTGCCATCTCCTTGGTGAAAGATGTGACCACCAACTGAAAATGAAATGATAGCGAAGACAAAAAGTACAGCCTGTGCAATACCCTTGCTACAGATCTGAACTGAAGGATGGACGAAGGTTTTGTCTGTTTGTTTCAGAGTAGGATACTGTTTGCTTTGGTTCCTTTTTCCCAGAGGTAGATTCACAAAGGCATCTTAGGTTTTGGGGTTTAGACATTAAACCTTAAGTACTCTGCCACCTAGTACCATTCCCATCCTGAAAAAAGCCAACTGCATTCCCAGTACCAGCAGACTTCAGCTCCTGTCCCACATACCCACCACTGCTCGGGGAAGAAAGCCTTTTGCTATTGAGGCTTATGAATCCCTTATGAATCAAGTTTAAGCTAAGGATCTGCAAAACAAGAACATTTGAAGAATTCTGTTCTCTCTAACTCCTGGCGGATCTCTCTGCATCTCCACATCTCTCCGGAATGAGATCTACAAGAGCCACGGTATTGAGCAAGGGTTACCCAGCTTCCCTCTTGGAAATCCTGAGGAAAAGTATGAACCTATCCTCAGTAGGGGGCCAACAAGCACGATCCATATGAGCACAGAACTAAAAAACATCTGGTTTCCTTAGGAGTTGTTTCTGGTGATTAAACTCTTTGAAGTCTAACAATACAGAAATGGCATTACAATGTTTTCCGTGTGGCTGTGATACTGACGCCCTGTGATGTTTTTCCTATGGCTGAAGCATCTCTGTCCCTTCTGCATTCTCTAATCTTTAGTAAGAAAGCATAGATCACACCGTACAAGCTTGAAATGTTCTTCTCTACCTACTCACCTATTTTAATGAACCTTGCAGAAACTCAGTTTCTTTGAAAGTATTTTTTCAAACTTAGCTAAAATTAGTTAATAAGTTTCAAATTTATCATTGACACTGTCAGGCTTAAGCAAAATTATGAACAGAGGAATACAGAGTGGATAAGCTTTACGTCAGTAGGAACCAAGGCTGAAGACACTGAAATATTCATGGCAGAAAGGACAAACCACTCTCCCTTCCGCACAGCACTGAAATGGCAGCTAGTTACCTCGCTCCCTCCTGTGAGGCTAGCATTTAGAGTTCTCAGGTTTTTACCCAAAAATGCAAGTGAAGGATATCAATTATTTACTAAAAAATCCAATAAAACAACTTTTGTTCTCATTAGCATAAATTTAACATGCTAATGTTAAATTAAATGTTAAAGCATGGAGAGCATCATCCTACGACCTGCAGTAAATACACAAGCAATAGATCGTATTCATATACCATGATATATGGTGCTGCTGTTGCTGTTAAGATACGACTCAACCAATGGTGCTTGTTCTTCCGAATGTTTCGTTCTGCGTGTTCTTGTGCGACTGTCCACGTTGGACTGAACCATTAACGGCTCCTGGCGCTTTTTCTTCTGCTTCTGTTCCAGCAATGCTCGCTGAGGAAAATACAAAGAAAAGCATCTGTTACTGGACTCCAAACAGTGGCAACCCGTGATGAAAAACAATGGATAACTTTACACCTTCTCCACTTCTCCAGTAGCAGCAGTTGGCAAGTGGGATATTGGGATATCAGGTTATAGGAACTCCTTCCAAAAAACCACAACCAACTCACTGCTAAACACCTTCTGCTGAAAACAGCAAATAATTAAAATAGATCTTTCTGAGCAGCCTACCAGCTGTCAGAGCTCGCTTAGAAACAACCCTTGGGAAAACAACAGCGTGCAAGTACTGGCTGTGAAGCAATAGGAGGGAAAGCAAAGGCATGAGGCAGAGATGCCAGTTTAAATTTCTGTGAATTAAAAGCAGGTAATCTACAAACTAGAATCAAGTGATAATGCTGGATATGAGCATAATTTAACAACTATGCAAGAACTTTAATTAGTAGAGCTAGTGAAAACCAAAACCTTCAGCATCCAGTGGCACCATAGGCACCTCACTCTAAGCCCTCTTCCACAGTGCCAGAGAACTGAACTGTTAATTTTACTTTTCCATTACCTTACCATTTTCCTGCTCCTGCACAGTGATTTTTTTGCTTCTAGAAAGGAGATGCAGTAAAACTGAAGAAAAAAAATAGAAAGCGAACTCTTTCAGCTCCATAAGTTGTGCAGAACACTTCAACATGACTTCAAAAAGATCAGAATCTAGTACAGGATTATGGCATAAATAGAAAGCGTTTGAATTTGAATATGAGATGCTGGTAGACATTCAAACTGATAAAACAAGGGGGAAAGAAATTTATAGAAAAACATAAAATTAAACTCAGAAGACAAAGTTTTGTGAAAAAGGGACCACAACAAAACAAAGTGGAAACCTCAAACCCCATTAAAACCTGGTGGCAAAATTCCCTGAGATTTCGTGGGAGAGATTCTGAATCCCTTTCTTGTACAAGTCATGTAGGAATACAGTAGCAAAATAAGAAATGTAGCACATAATGGGAATTAGTTTATAGCCACAAGAGCTGAATCCATGGAACGAAGAGAAAAAGATGGAAAAACTTTGTGGTAAGCCCCTGCTGGCTGGCATGTCTGCCAAACCTCCTGTCCTTTCTGGTCCCTCAAAGGGGTAACAAATACATTGCAAATCAGCTTAAAACAAGCCCAAAGCAGTGGAAATGAGAGTCACTCAAACCACAGTCACAAGAGAAATTTTAATGGAAGTTAGACTTCTAAGTAAGCTGGAGCTTCCACAGACCCCTCTTTTGCATTCCCTAATCAGCGGATGCAACTTCCTATCAATTACCAGATACATACGTCAGTGATTTTATTACTGCAAGACGCAGACTTCAGAGAGCAAGAAGGTCCCTCTCCAAAATCTCACCTGCCTGTCAAGCTTCTGCTGACGCAGGCTGCTCCCCTCATCATCCAGAACACTGCAAAGACAAAGAGAATGTAATTGGAACAAAGTCATCACTCAAAACAACACCTAACGGCAATCGCTGGAGCAAACTCTTGCAAGAGTTCTGCATATAAAACTCCCACTATGTTCCCTGGAAGTTTGCCTGCTGTAACCTGCAAAAGTTGGCTCAAGAAAATTTAAATGTAGTCCATGAAAATCAGAAACATTCTGGCTCACATAAACAATACAAAAATATATATTCCGCCAGTTCAGAAAAAAATGCACAATCCACAGTCTGCAACTTGTTTTCTTCTCCACCGTCTTCTGATGCCAAGCAATGTATACAGCCACAGGGTCCGACTGAAAATTCACATCTCAGCAGTCAGGAGTGTAAGAGAGCTGCTTAGCCGCTCAGCAGTATTTCAAATTGCACTAGGAAAATCAACTGCCTGATCTTTTCCACACAGAAAACCAGAATTTATTCCTGAACTTATTGCAAGGCGAACAGTATTGCGCACTGCCATATTGCTTTCTGCTAATTGTTGCTAGCTGGGTGATTAGCTCCTGTGCACTCAATCATCTTCATTAATTAGATGTTAAAAACTAAAGGCGTTGAAATCAGAAAATTATTTTTGTGAAGTATTTTGTCAAACTACTGACTATGTTTCTGGAGAACAAAGGTCTCTATTGTAAGAACATTACGGTTAAACACTGAATATAGAAAACTAAATCTTTAAGCTAATATATAATCTACATGGAAAATAGTGCTATAAAACAAAAAAACAGCCTCTTGCAAGTGGTACAACATATTTTTATAAAAAGTTAGCCCCTTTTTTATAATCACTCCTAACAATCAAAAAGAAAAAAAATAGAAAAATTGCAGAAAAAATAAGCCTGTATTCTGACCTATGTACAACCAAACTGTAATGCAATCAAAATATCATTAAAAATGTGATTTCCCATGTATTAATACAGTCTCTTTAGCAGACAGTAACATTACAGTAGAGTCAGCTGGGACAGCTAACAACGGCATGAAGAATCTCAGAATTGTTATGGTTGGAAGAGACTTTTAAGACCATCACGTCCAACCATTAACCCAGCACTGCCAGATCACTGCTAAACCATGTCCCTCAGCGCCGCATCCCCTCCAGGGATGGTGACTCAACCACTTCCCTGGGCAGCCTGTTCCAATGCTTCACAACCCTTTCTGTAAAGAAATTTTTCCTAATAACCAGCCTACATCTCCCCTCGCACAACTTGAGGCCATTTCCTCTTGTCCTGTCACTTGTTGCTTGGGAGAACAGACCAACCCGCACCTTGCTACAGCCTCCTGTCAGGCAGATGTAGAGAGTGAGGAGGTCTCCCCTCAGCCTCCTTTTCTCCAAGATCAACAACTCCAGTTTCCTCAGCTGCTCCTCCCAGGACTTGTTCTCCAGACCCTTCGCCAGCTTCGACACTCTTCTTTGGACAGGCTCCAGCACCTCAATGTCCTTGTAGTGAGGGGTCCAAAACTAGACACAGTATACAGGGGCAGACTCACCAGTGTCCCGTACAGGGGGACAATCACTGCCCTACTTCTCCTGCCACCTTCCAATGCCAGGGTTATCAAAAGACCTCTAATTAAGATTTATTGGTAGCATCAGTCTTTTACAATTTATCCTGGTACAAAAGGCTGATGTGCCACAGAGTGAAACTATGCTGTACAAGTACCTCGGGTATGAAATCACAGTCTCTTGTAGAGGTAATGCATTATTCCTAGTCCACAAAGAAAAACCTCAAACAAACATACAAACAAACAAACCCTCTCACTCAAAAAAAACCCCCAAAACCCAAACAAACAAACAAAAAAACCCCAAACAAGCCAAGCTCAGCTTTACACCAAGCATTCTTCATTTGATAAATTACAGAAGTTACAAAAAGATGACACACATTCCACCATGTACACAGTATCAAGATATTTTTTCAAGAGTGCTTTACTACAACTGCACTACATAAAAGCTGTACTGCTAGAAAGTAAAACTATCCTTACAGATATCTTTGACCAAACAACTGAGTAAAAGATGCCTAAATATGAAGTTTCAGGCTTAATGGCCCAAACAAACCCTCCTCATTGAAGACAATGCTTGCAAAAAGCCCAAACCGTGTCCTGATGCTAACCCAGAGCAGAACTGCAGAGGCAGCGAGGCATACGCAGCTGTAACACCCAGAGAGGTCAAGGGCTGATGCTGCTCCACTCCACCAGGCAATGCAGAGCTAAGGAGATCTCTTCTCTCATCTTCTGCTCTATAGATCAGACTATGCTGACTCTCTCACACACATTAAATGAGCTATACGCACTTCTCAGACAGTCCCATAAACCACCCGTTCAGTAATTATCTTTATGTGAATATAATGGTTTTCACTATCATGCTAGATTGGCTGTAATTCTAAATTCTCTACCACAGACACGGAGTCTGAGCGCTCTGGATGACTCTAGCTCCCCCTGCTTTCCCACCACACCACATCCTGGCATAACACACTGCGCAGAACAAGGGAGCAGGGAAGTGCCCTCCGTCAGGTTCTAAACCTTAAACCAGCGACTCCCTGGGAAACCACAACAAGCTAAATTCAGGTTCAGGTGAACAAACACAGCTCCCTCAGGTTTCTCTCTGTCCAACCTCACCACAATAAACATGGCAGTTTAAGCAACACCACAGCAAACACCAATCAGAGGAAGGGTGTGATCTGCATTGATTCAGCATTCCACGAATGCGAAGCAACTATCAGACATGCCAGAGGACTGCCAAAAAAACCCAAAACTCCATCCAAAAGTTATGGATGCTGCAATGCTAAGACACCTCTCTATATTGCCCTTCAACTGTAAGACGTTGTTTTGTAAAAGCCTCTGAATTTACACAACGAAAGCTGACATCAAGAGCAACATGTCTTGAAAACCGGTCGAGAAGCATCTCGGGAACTTCCAGGTCCTTCGTTCTCTCACTTAATATCTTATAAAGTCCTGGGTACTATTCCACAATCCTTTTGTAAATATTCATCAACTACAAGCCTTGCGTTATTTAAGCTATAACATTCAGCAACTAAAACCGAACTCCAGCTTTCTTCACTGACACAGAGGGTCCGTAGAATACAGTTACTTCAACAATCCTCTGCCCCTCCAGATGACTGGACTTGTATGAGAATGCCTCACTCCGACAGACAGGCACACCACTCTCCTGAACCCCACACCGCGTAAAAACGGCCTCATTAGCACCAGCTCTGTTGCTCTGGGTGGCACTGCTGCATGTCATAATGAAGACAAAAATATAAGCAAGAATTTTGGTATTCTGAGCTCTTCACAATTTGTACTTCTTAAAAATGATTTAGAGAGAAACCCAATCAGCAATCCCAATCAGCTTTTAAGGATGAAGTTTCATGATTACATGAAGCTCCATAGTTTACTTCTGAGATGAAGGCAGATTCTGTAAATCAACATCTCGCTACATTTTACTGTAATTCCACATGGCCTGATTTTGATTTAAGTAAAAGCAGAGAAGCCTTAATTCAAATAACACATTTCACAGCTAGTACTTCACCTTTACTCTTTGAACATGCAATCTGCTTGCAGTTCAGTAAGCCACTGCAAGAAAAAAGGAATGTTTCCAATTAGAATATGCATGTAGTCACCGATTCTATTTAATTTTTTAACAGAAAAAAGTCTGACAGAGTAAAGCAGCTCTATTGTTTCTGCCTGACAAATGAAGCAGTGGTTTTGTTCCTTCCTGGCACTGCTTCATAAAGGAACATTTTCCATGACAATAACTTTTTGACCAGGACAAAGGTCCAAAATCCCATCTATCACATCTCTGCAGCCCAGCACTAATGGCAGTGAGACGTGTTCCTGGTCAAACAAGCAGAGACACGTACTACCACTAAACTTACACACACTGCTTAAAAATGTCACCCTCGTGTTTTCTCTCTCTGCTGTTCATGATAATACATTACTAACAGCAGCACCCAAAAACTCCACGTGAAATCAGGGACCTTTGCAGAAGCAAAATTAATGTACATAGTCAAGGAAAATTCCTGAAACAAACAGTTTGCATTATAAGAAGCTGAGGAATTGGATACTTCCATTTCCAACTCCAATTCAAAAACAACGGATGATCAAACAAGATAGAAAGAAAAAGGGGAAAAAAAATACACCACACCAGACTAACCTTCTCGCAGATCTTCCCCATGCACCCTGGCTGTGAAGAAAGCTGGTATGTGGCTGTGTCAAGAGAAGCGGGTTATGGGACCTTTTAGAGCATGGCTGACTCAAAAGGATAAGAATGGTGTAATGTGCCATTCGAACATTAAAAACTCTCTAAAAACATATGAAATAAAATTCCTGCAAAGAGATAGCATTTGGCTTATTGTATACCATCTGTCATGTTCATCCAATTACACTCCTCTATAATCTCTGTGCTTCCATGAAGTCTCTGTAGTTCCATAAAACCCAACTGCTCTGGATAATGTAACTGTTAAGCCTTTAGGAAGTGGCTTTGCAGCAGCACTGATGAAATGCCGCTGTAAAAGCCCATTAACAGGGTCAGGGACCTGCGTGCTGAAGTCACGCTCCAGAGGGAATGGCAGTTAATGGCACTTCAAACAAGTGACATTCAGTGAAGCCCTCACCAGTGAAGCCAGCCACCTCTATGAAGTGCCAACGCCTGCAAAGCCCCACACCTGCGAGTCCCCACATAGAATAAGCTCTGCTGCCCCACAGACGCCATATGCTGAGTTCAGCAGAAGCCACTTGGGAGAACATTATTGTTTCAGACACACACCCAAATCAAAGATTTTTAAATGAAGCAAATCACCCTGAAAGACTGCAAGGGCCTCCCTCCTGCGAGGAGTCATCGTGTTGCTCAGTCACCTGATTCAGAGTAAAACCTGCAGCTACTATCTTGATGGTAAAATGAGTAACTGCTTCCTTGGGCCATCTAAGCACGCATCTAAGCATCTTCACTGAAGAGCAGTCCAAGGACATTTAATCTTAGTTTGCCCTTCTACTGCCAACAGCAGCAACAGCAGAAGCTCTTGGATTTTTCCCATGCCATGTTCATACAGCAGAGAAGGCAACAATCTACCATTACTGGTACAACTACCAGTTACCACTGAACTGACCAGCGCAGTACGGACCGCAGGAACTGCTGTAGAAATGCAGATTGCATTTCTTCATGTGAGCTGCAGAGGACTGAAACTGCTTCCCTGTGACTCTCACAGAGGAACCACAAGCATGACTGTCCAGGAATGCAGCCTTGCTTCCCCTGCCTGGCTGCTGTTCTGAAGACCCTTAAAAGACTAAGAGATAAAGCAAAAGGAAAGGGGGAAAAAGGCAGGAGTATGAACACAGGCATTTGCATCAGAATTATCAGCACCAAGTCAGCCACAAACCTCAAGAAGATGCAGAGGATCACACACTCTGCCAGAGATCCAAATGGCACTAGAAGTAATAATGTCTGCAGGGCAGATGGCTGAAAGCAGAAACTGAATTTGTAGTTGCACAAATAATTACAGAACCAAAAGCTTTATTTTATTTTCAAATCCTGGCTGGCAAATTAGCTTAAAGATCAGTAAATGAATGAGACCTTCCTGAATTGTTGGTCCTATTTGCTTCAGTAAGGTTCATCTAAATGTCCATTGGACATGAAGATCTGTGTCTGTCCAACAGTTCTGTTTGGGGAATTTAAAAAGAACAACAAAAAAACTTCTTAGCACTCTGTATTTTTCCAGTAAGTCAATGCAGAACATTATTTGTTAATATTTTTCTCTTAAATCCCTCCTCAGTCATATGACGAGTATTTGCACCTGGGCAAGAGAGAACATCTTTATCAGTGACCTAGAGGAGTCAACTGAGTGCACCCTTATCACATTTGCAGAGATGACAAGTTAGGGGGACCAGTCTATATACTCGGGGCAGGGCTGCCATGCAGAAGGACCCTGAGGAGGAATGGGCCAGCAGGAGCCTGACGGAGTTTAACGAGGACAAATGCAAAGCCCTGCACCTGGGAAGGAAGCTGTGATACAGGCTGGGGACCGTCTGGCCAAACAGGACCTGGGTTGTTGGCAGACAGTGAGCAGGACGCGAGCCAGCAGAGCCCTGGTAGCGAAGGCAGCCACCAGCACCGTGGACTGTTCTGACAGGAGCACGGCTATTAGATCAACGGAACTGTTTCACATCCTTCCTTTCTGTGAGACCACAGAAAAGTGCATCCAATTTTGAAACCCCTCGTACAGGAAAGGTGTTGATCAACTGAGGCAAGCCCAAAGGAGGGTAACCAAGGCTACCCTCCCCCTTTTGAGCTGAGCTGGAGGACTTGTCCTGTGACGAGAGGTTCCAGTTCAGTCTGCAAAAAGGGTGGCTTTGGAGAGACCTAATCACAGCCTTCTAACAGCAGGCAGCCCAGAAAGGTTGTACGGTCTCCATCCTTGGCATTTTCAAGACCCAAATGAATAAAGCCCTGAGCAACCTGGTCTGACCTCACAGCTGACCATGCTGGCAGCAGAACATTGGATTAGAGAACTCCAGAGATCCTTTCCAGCCTCCAGCAGTCCCTTCCAGATTCTGTGAGTCATGTTCTCCTTTTGGAAGTCATGCAGAACTAAAACATCAGCATCCCAAAGGAGCTACAAGGCAGAGTATACAACCAGATTAACTGAATGAAAATGTATCAACGGGAACACTCATTCTTTTGTTTTTTTTTCTTAATCCCATGTAGATAATTGTTAAGCACCCTCAGCACAACCACACGATTTATTTTTGCTCTATTTTAATTAACAGTTCATCAAAATAGATCTCCAATTGTTATGACTTCAGGGAAACCAATACAAATTGTAGAAATCAAGTTTTCTAAATGTTTCGCTTAGAGTAAGGTAAAGAGCCAGGTAAAAATATATTGGAAGATGGGTGGATATATACAACCAAGCATTGACCAGGAGCAAACAGCCCAGCAGGCTCTTTCTTAGTGCTGAGGGGAACAGCAGGAGCTCTACAGATAATGCAAATATACTTTGTATTAATGAGATCCAGCTTTGAGTTCAATCAGAAAACTGCTATTCACCTTCCAAGAACAAAAGTGAAGTCACTGGAAAAAAAGAAAGTACACTTCAGGATCTGAAATGTCCAGGCTGACAGCTTTCAGCAAGAATGGTAAGAAGCCAGGAAAAGACCTAATGAGAGGAAAAGCAAAACTATTCCCCACAGCATCCTGCACGTTTTACATAACCTGACCTACAGGGCTGCCACTACTGCCTTGGAAAGATCAGTTGAAGTAGTATCTGTACAGATTCATTCTCTGTGATTACACAGAGGTGAATAAGATAGCACCTAGCAGTAAATGGCAGGTAATGAAAAGAACACCTGCAGGAAGAGGGGATGCCTAGGCTTTTTCTTGCCCCTCCTCAACTCACACAGGCTCTGAACACAATGGTAGAAAGAAAATCTACGTCCCAAAGGAGAGACATGAATTTAATAAACATGAACGATGGTGCACATGCAATAGCCTTTGGGTATTATGTGAGCTATGCTAAAATTGTATTTAAAGTAGATTGATGAGAAGTGCCTGAATGGGAGCAAATTGAGAGAGGGGGGAAAAAAAACCCAACCCTGACCTGGAGATACACTACCTGCAATGCAGATGGATCCAGATGACAAATGACATGACTTTCAGGAAGTGCGTTTATTGAAAACGCATCGCTGCCAGCCACAGGGAAGATCCAGCTCTAACAGTCAGTCTGATTTCTCTTTCAGTACCAGAATTCAACCACCTCAATCATTAAAGCAGTAAAATAAACACACAAATGAAACCAACCATATTGGTTTGTATATAATGTACAAAGCATCCGACCACCACAAATAGTGAATTAAGTGAACAGAAACTAGGGGAAAGTATTGTCTGGGGAAGGAGACTGCACTTACACAGACACGGCAGAACAAGAGCTCTCCACCTGGACCTCAGAGGGCCGCGACAACTCCCCCATTCCACTACTGCTGCGCTGGTAAAAGAGGTTCCCTAGAACAGACCTGTGCGATTCCAAAAGGAAAAGTCTGTGAACCACCGCAAACAAGAGGAAACCTGCACAGGAGGACTGGTGCCTCCTTCCCTCCGTCTCTCACACCCGCTCTGTGAAATACAGGTCTGTCCAGACAGCAGCATACTGGACCTATTTTACACCAATCAGTGAAACTTTCCAAGACATCCGTAAAATGAGATTAACAAGTCTTAACCCCTCTTGGAAAACCTTCATGACACAAAAACGAAGCATTACAGGTACAGTAATTAACCCCAAAATAATGCTAGCCTTTAAAATAATTGCGGTGTTTAACAAACAAACCCTGATCCCAATGACAGGGTCAGTGCTGTCAGGTGTTCCGTGAGGCTTCTCCCTGCTGCAGACGTGTAAACACAGGGACAGACGGGTAGATCAAGTATGCTGCTGCTGAAAGAGCTGTTCTCTGCGGTAAATCGCTTATTAACAGATCCCACTGCCTACCGGTGTGCTTAGGACAGGGCCAGAAAAAGATACTCTTGAATTTATTGGATTTTTAAAGGAATAGTTACATTAAGCTATTAATTTATTGAAGGCAAAATAGACAATCTAGCCTCCCTTAGCCACTTTAACAATCAAAACTGAAGAAAAATGTAGTAAGAATTACACCTCTGACAAGGATGTTCGTGACATGAAACAGCCAAGCTCCTTTTTCTTTTTACAGGTGGTTTTATGGTTTCTATGGAATATAGTTTCTACGGGAAGACATGTCATTTCCCAATAAATACTAACCCTGATACAAAATATTTTGTCACTTTCCCCCCCACACACTCATATTGTCTTTATAATCAAACCTAGGATTCTTTTGCTAGAACTGCTTTGTGTTCAATCTCTGCAGTTACCTTCTATACAAGCAGCAAATGTTGACAATCCTGGACAACATATTCAATGGAAAAACGAGTTTCTCAGATCCTGGTGCCTGAGTACATGATACGGATTTCAAGACTGGTAAGATGTTGATGACTGGCAAAAGTGACAAACACCACTTGGCCTGGATTTCACACCCGCTCAGGAACGCTCAGCCATTTTTTCCTAACAGCACTCTCTGCAGATCAGGTATTCCGCACACTTGGGCCCTGATCCCAAACAATGGTCCTTCAATCCTGTGAAAACGTTCCCACTAATTTCACATGGCACAAAAAGGTGCGTGCGTATAAACCCTTTCAGGTTAAGATTTTTAATGATAAGCTCCTGAAGGCAGAGATTTTTTTTCACAATATGCACATACAGTGACTGCAAAAAAGAACGCCAAAGGAAAAGGTTGATAACAAATCATAAATTTTTATCTTTGTTTTCTAAACTGCTGGTCAAGTACTCACCAAGAGTAACCAAGAGTAACCAAGAAAGACAAAGAAAAACCCCGAAAAATAAGAAGATGTTTCTTCCGATTGCTTTGAAAACTCCTACGATATGCACAAACATTTTACATGGAAAAAGAGTAACCTTTTCTTTAAAATAAAGCATGCATAAGATAATTAGATTTTAAAAGGTGTGTCAACTTCAGGGCTTTTTTTTCCCTAAGCTGGTGAGCAGCTATGATCCATAACTGTAACAAAATCAAAAAAAATATTTCAGCATTTATCCGACCTACCGTTTTTTAAACTGTTCTTCCCTGAATTAAGCATTATTTTTCTCTTACACCTTGTGACAATTGCCAAGCCAATAGGGTACTGTGTTTAATAAACCAAAGCAGAGCTATCATGCAAAACCACGAGCCGTCTTTGCCAGTCACGTACTACTACAGATTCTCAGTACAATCTGACCTCTCAAAATAGATAAAGGAGACGACGCCAGCAGGATACCCAAGGAATTAAGCAGTGTAATTCTCAGGAAGGTTATGCCATTAATCCCTGCACAGAGCATACTGACAATTTATGCTCAAATGACACATTTCTAGATATTGGTAGAAATTACGGTTTTCTAGAATCAGATTATAATTATATAGCATTGCAAATTGTAGATTTGTCAGTTCCTAGAAACAAAACGGATAGCAAAATCTGCAATTCTAATGGCTGCTCTCATGCTAAATACAGGACTGACAACACTGCAGTTCGTTTACCAGTTAAGATAAAAATTGTTTCCCTTGTCTTATTCTTCTCTTTTCTCCAAGATTCAGGCATATTATGAACTCACCAAAAGAGAGAGGTAACTATACTGGCCAGAAATAATACATGAAAAATCCACTAATCCTTAGTTACTGCAAAGAATTGACAAACTCTCCATTTTAAAACATAATTCAGACATATAGAAAATTGTGTATCACTGGGTTCAGGTGTTTTTTTGGGTTTGGGGTTTTTTTTTGGGGGGGGTGGTTATTCCCTTCTGTGTTTTTTAAAAGCGATAGTTCTACACTGAATTTCAACCTCTGGATTCAACTTATGGAGCTCTACCAAATCTTCAGTATTTGATTATACTGTGAGAAATACTGCTTCCTATGTGTTTACCACCTGAGAAAAACAGCTTCAAGATAGAAAGAATAACTAAAGTCTACATTTTTGAAATGTCACCTTCCATGTATTCAGAAAAAGCACAAGTTGTTTCCCACCCCAAATATTTTAATAATAAAATTTTAAAAGTCTGCATAAAACCACCTCCATTTCTACTTTCACAAGTGGCACAGGTTTAGAGAAGTATCACTGATCAGAGTCAACCTCTTCATAGCGGATTTATTTAAGCATGACAGAAACAGGTCCTGAGGTAATTCAAGATCCTACAGGTCTTGGATTTTGCGCATTCTATTTTTCAGCAAAGAAAACAAGCATAATCTAATTTGCTCCAGTGTGTCATTTAAAAAGCTGAGAGACAAACCATCTTTGGGTTTGTGCAACTAAACAGATCACAGCTGAGGTAGAGCAGATTAACCGCTACAGGAAGATTGTGTTGACAAACAGCACAGGAAGGTTTATCAGCACTTTTTGCGGATACAAAAAGCACAGTAAGAGACACAAATCTATGTGCAGAAGGCTGTCTCAAGCTCGTGTTTAACTTGTAAAGCGAAGGCTGGAAGAATAAGCTGGAAAGGGTTTTTACAGAACAAAGCACTGTTTAGGTGCTGTGACATCAGTAGCAAACCGTTACAGGAAAGGGCTTTTCACCATCCTTCTCATGTATTTTTAATATGTGTCTGAAGTTGCCATTTTAATTATTCCGGTTCACCTGCTAGAATGCCTGTTAGCAACAATTACAGCAAAAGCAACCTCCACTGGGACTGAAGCGCCACATCCAGCCTTGCCAGTGGACACACTGCTAAGCCCACCAGTTCCCTCCTGTGAAACGCTTTCAGTTAAAATGGGGGTAAAACGTGAATAGAAATAGGTGGTTATCAGACTGGTTGCTGATTTCCAAGAACAGGAAGCAAATCATACCGTGCAAGTCAATAAAATTCAAAACATTTAGGTCTCTGTCAGAGAAGTATTTGAGCTCTGTCTCACACGACACATCTATGTTAATGCTCCCTCCTGCCTAAGAGCATGAGGCAGAGAGCAGGGAACGAGTGTATTGTTTCTTAAGGAAGAAAGATTCATGCATTCAGAATGTCTTTTTTTTTAATTCAGTTGATTAATTTCAACTGAAATTAAAAAGGAGAAAGCCTTCTAAGTCCAACAGATTCCATGATAAAGGTGGTGGCTGGGTAGAGGCAAAGACCTTAGAAAGCCTCTCTGTGGAGAGCAGGGTTTTGGGCTTAGCTCAGCAATACTACTAGAGTCACGAGAATCCTCACAGGGAAACATGATGAGCGACAGCTGTAGGAATTCTGGCTTCAAAAGCTGTACTGATCCTAGGACCACTTCTTACAGATATATGCAGAAGATTCCTTCCAACCCCAACACTTTTTGAAGAAAGTTTTCTAGGTTCATTTTTTCTTCTCTACATCTGTACAGTTCTTCTTATCTTAATTTGCATTTCTTATAAACAGACAAACAGAAATACAAAGGAAATAAAAAAGATAATCTGTTTTAGAGGCAAAAGGGTGGAAGTGGAAGATAAAGCAAGTATAATTCCTACCCTGATCCCCATACTGAGTTTTTATGCTGGAAAAGCCACACACCTCTGTGTGCGCAGTGTCCCCATCTGCAGCACAGGGGTAACGGGCTCTGCAACACCACCCCAAGCCCCACACAAAGCACAGCAGCTGAGGGTGGGACACCGGACACAGCGTGTTACGGCACCATGCCAAGGTGCACCAGAACCCCCAGGGACCTCGGCCTCGCCATAAATCACCAGGTGCGTGCCAGGAAGAGGAGTCAACAGCAGG
>NW_010420371.1:76599-87080 GCF_000710305.1 Buceros rhinoceros silvestris
TAAGCGAGCGCCCATACTCTCAGAGAGAGGAAGCTCTATCAGACAAAGCTGGAGACCCCTTCAAACCATATCAGATGTAATTGGACCACTTGTGGCACTGTGGGAAGCTATTTCCAACAGGATCTCAGTACAGCAGAAAGTATCATTTTAGCTATTGGACCATTAAAAAAAAAGAGTGAAAATAGGATCCCCTTTGGGTCTAATTAACACTCCTACAGCAGCAGCTGGTTTTCTACTCAGATAAATACATGTGACTGTGGATCTTCTGGACTCCTCAAGGAACACTAACTGCCCACTGCACAGAATGTCCAACTGATGTAGCACGTGATCACTGCTATTTGCACGGTTTTCATAGCTCCAATATTTCAACACACAACCCACGAGCTTGTGGTTATTGTAGGACACAAGGTTACAAAGTGAGCCATTTCAGCCTGCAGGATCAGCCACCAAGCGTCATTTAGCTTCTTGCTGTCTGATTCAGAAGGGCTCCATTTCCTGCTCTCTCAGGACCTAGCCAAAACTGGAACAGGATGAGAAGTTCAGTCCAAGAATTATGGAAGAATGCTGGCTGGCACAAGTAAGCTAGAAGTGCATAAGACTGCAACTGCTTCCTCTGTGTGACCCTTCAAAAGCATTCATCTTTCTGGGGTAGCATTGTATTGCTACCAGAGCACACGTTCTTACCTCCGGGTGCTGCAAACTGGGAGCACACAGCATGCTCCTCTGGACTGCCAGCCTCCCAACAGTGACCACAGCGGTGCTCAGAGACTGCTTGCTCACATAGCTGAGGTTTGTGTGCTTGCAAACCACACTGCTCCTCCCCACGGAACGCATCTGCTTCCTCCCCTGCTCCCACACGCTGTCACAAGGACCTCTGCTTCAGTCTGAAATCTACTTGAGGGGGACTTTTGATGACAGCTCCTGGATGGGAGCACAGACCTGAAATCCTGCTCGAATATTCATCTGCTTTAAAAGATTTAATTTAAGGGGAGCTGGAAGGTCATAAGGAAATCCTGCTGTTGACTGACTGACAAATTTACCTCAACCCATGTTACACCCAGATAGTCTCCCAGCAGCACATACGCTGTTCTCCCCAAAACCACCATCAGTCATTCCAGAGCACACTGGACGAGCACTACAGATCAGGTGTCCAGATACAGACGGCTCACACAAAAAGGGAAAGAACCACAGAAACAAGCTGAGTAAGTTTCCTTAAGTATTGAGTATTATTAAAATACAGAACTAGGCATTTTGTGATGTGAAAAGAAAACAAATGCCTTTCATGTCACACATAACTCAGGGAATTATAATAGTAACTCGATCATAGTTAGTTATAGACCTACTCCAATGGAGTGAAAATAAAAAAATACACAAACAGTTTCACAGCCATTTTGACAAAAAATTAGCAATAAGATAGAAGTCACCAAGTGCTAAGTGAAAAGCAAAACCATGCTGAACACCATCTTTCTATTTACTGTTCATTGCAACCTGCAGTCATGTTTGGCGTTGTTAATCCGGGTCTGCAGTACATGCAGTATTGCAGAGCTGGCTGTAAACTAAACCTCTTTTGGCTGAATTGTCATCCCAACGCACCGAGAGTTACTTTGAGGACTCCTCACAATGTCAGTTGGGTGTATTTACAATTCACCATGCAATGCAATGAAAACTCCTATGCCTCCAATGTATCTCGTGTTTTTCTTCAACATAAGCTTTTTCAGATGAGAAGGAGTTGTTCTTGCCAAAGAACACACAAAAACTGCAATGTGTTATATGCTTTTTGTCACTTTGACCGGGCAGCACAATAGCCATTCTCCTTCCTTCTCTCTACCACACCGAGCATTTTCAATAGAACCTTCAGATTTTCAAAGAGGCTCATGATTAGGAAATAACATGAGCAGAGAATCAGAGTGACCCTGAGCACTCTTGAAAACGCAGCCATGGACTCTGCAAGGCTCCCTGTGTAGCCTTACACGCCATCCTTCACAAAGCCGTACCAGCCTAATGCTAAAATACAACTATTTTGTACATGTTCTTAAATCTTGTTTCAAAATCTTGATATTTTAATGAAGTGTAATAACCAATAAACTGAAAATCCAGCAACGGGATAGTCATTTCCTAGTTGCCTTACTATTGCCTTCAAATTTTGTTGACTTATATTATTTTGCACCACTTCAATGAAATTATGTCTTTCAGAAATTATAATTTAAGTAAAATTAATCTTCTAAACACTAAAATCTTTCCTTCCAAGTCTAGAGTTCAGAAATCTTTGTAAGAGAATGCTGGTTTATCAAATCCAAATCTTCTAAACCCAATGAGCTCCAGAATTTCAGGAGAAAATTTTGGGGAGTGGGGGAGAGGCCCAGCCCACACTAACACATAACCTGAAAGTCCAGGCACTCACCTGAGGCGTTAGAAACACCCTCCTAAGGAACGAAACAACTGGGCAGACTCCTGAACTGGTATATCCCACTTTCTGGGCTATGCAAATGTAATTTCACATTTTTTCCAATAGAATAATCTGGAAATCATTTTCATACAGGACTGGAAAACCCTTTTTCCTCCCAGTAGTACTCAGAACAACCTTTGTCTTACAAGGACTCAGGATACAGCATTAAATGATTAAATAAAGGAAGGAAAGGTAAAGGAAAGGGAGAGGGAGAGGAAACAAGGACCTTTCATTTCATTTAAATTTCTCCTGTGCTGGTTTTATGCTGATCATTAAAATCTGTGAGTGATATTCAAGCTCCAAGGAAGTAATTAACAATTTTTCAAGCTGCATCCATACTGCCAGAATACTATACTGTATCATTAGTTGAAATAGCTAACTTTTAAAAGGCTTCTTCCAGGATGCCTCAAAATTCTAGCAATGTCATGATCTTTTTGCACTGATACGACGGCCCATTTTCTCTGGGTATTAATATACTATTCCATAATTAATATATCTGTCATATTCAAGAAGAATTATCTCAGTGTTCTGAAAAGCCAGAGCCTAGCTTAGGTCGCTCACCAAAAATTAACATGCCTACTTAAGACCAGATAATGAATTATAAATTAAAGTTACATTCACATTGTGCTCTGTGCTATGACAGATACCCAGCCAGCTGTAAACAAGCTAACGCATACACTGGAAACAGTTGGACTGTGGTAGTCCCTAGCTCCTCGCAGGCTGAACTGCATCGCTCCTCAAAGGAGTAAATCACTTCTGCATTTTTGATGCTGTCGTACAGCTTTCAGTATCTGTGATAGCTCACTTGCAGCTTGCCCAAGTGCCTCTCTACTGCACTGCAGTATGCAGCACGGACATACCACAGAGGTCAGGTACAGAAGGGAAGAATTTAACCAATTTGACACCAAGCAAAGCTACAGAGGTCTCTACGTCATCGCATAGCTTTAATGAAAAGCAATATGCAGGGGCACCTGAGCAATGCCTTAAGTTCAGGCAATAAAAGCAAGCTACTGTTAATCCTAGGGCAAGCACAAAAACTTTCCCTAAAACCTTGTACTTCAGTTTTTAAATCTGCAGGAAGAGCCAGTGAAGTGATTTAAAATTCAGTAAGCTGAAAGAATTGATTACCAAGGTCTGACTCACTGGTGTGTACAGACATCGTTAATGTTATTTAACGTTGCCCTACAGATGCAGTGTCCCAAAAGATGCATTGTTTACCTGTACCTCCACCTAGTTTTACAGGCAGGCATATGAGAATCCATGCAATCCCTAGGTCTGCAAAAGATTGTCTAATGGAAACTCATACTCCTCTCCTGAGTCTTGGGACTTATATCCACCAAAAATAGTGCGACGCATTCCAAGGTACAGTAAGTGTCTTAGTCTTTCAGTTGCCACTCAGCCTGACCTGAGCAGCTGATCTAAGGCTTTGACCAGACAAAGCCTGTCCTCTTTAATTTCTACAATACAGTCAGTAATTTCCTCAATTTTTCAGAAATGAGAATTGCAACACAGTGCAATATTTTTGTTGTTTTGTTAGGGTTTGGGGTTTTTTTTCTGTTACTGCAGTCCAGTGAAATGCTGCTGTAGTGGTTAGCAACAACCTGCTCTGGGAAAAAACAGTGACAATTTTCCTTATGCTTTTTGCTGTGGCACAGAGGAAATACCTGGCCTTTATTCATTTTGCATTCAAACTGATACCAAACTTGAAAGACAGGCCAGTTTGGATCCCTTCCCAGAATATGGATCAAATACTGACGTATCTGTATTTCACTTGCAGATACAATTTCCAACTTAGTCATGATTTGAAGTTAATCAAGGAATTTCTTCATCTTGTAATTTCTTACCTGCAGGTAGTTAGAACTGTGATTACAATTAAAAATACAGTGAAAAACTTCATGCTGTGATTTCATTACCTGTGTCAAATGAGTTATATTAATTATGAATTATGATATTACCCAGACTTGTGTTAACATGCATCTTGACAGGAACCATAAGCTCACTGCTGAAATCTGCAATTCAAGACTTAAACATCTGAGAACTCAAGCTAAAACTCAGCTTCATGAAAGAATGACTCAGGCACTTGTGTTGTCAGAGAGCGAGATAAGTTTGTCACTCACAAAGTGCGCTGGCACATTCATATTAATGTATTATAGACTGTTCACCGTTATTTGCTCAGCTAAAACATGAGCTCAGAGAAGGTCATGGGACCAACCCAACTCCCTATTAAGTCAATCAAAAGGCTCTTGTGGCACCTCTCTGTGCCTGTTTCCTGCAAACAACCACACAACTATGTGTTAGGCAGAGGGTGGTGTGAGACTCTACAGCAGCCCTGCCTCCAGGTACAAGAATAGTCTGACTGCACACAATCCGCATCCAAGATCTGCACAGCTCTTGTGCTGGCAGAAGCAGTTGCTACCCGCTGCTGTACAAGGCCCTACTGCATTTCCCCAAAGGATGTGGTTTAAATTGGGTCACTTTTTCCCTTTAAATAATACATAAATCTGTAATCTCCCCATTTATTAGCAATCCAAAAGTATGAAAACTACTTCTGTAATACTGAAAGGGAAAGTAAAGATATATCTTAGCTTCTTATTACTGTAAAAGAAGAAAATACATCTAGTAAATAACTTAATCATGGAGCAAACTGAGCATTTAAAGGCCTTCCTAAATGTCACAAAACCACACAATGTAAACATGAAATTATTCAGTAGATGACCTGCAATACATCCATAGTTACTGAACATGTATAAAGCAAAAAAAAAAGAGCTACATTACCAACAAGAATTAGATAAAACAAGCTGGTGTACAACCACCAAGCCAGCCAAAAAAAAATGGTTTTATCTTTTATCATGCGTACTCATCCTGTTCCAAATTAATTACTCCAATCTTTTCACCTTCTCCCATAGTTACCTTTGCATGCTCTCTACACCCGTGTCTGGGAGCACATATTCTGATCTAGTTAAGTCAGTATCCGCTTCCTCCCCATTTTGTTAAGACCAGGATAGTCAAAAGAAGCTGATGCTGGTATATCTGTAACAATGCTATTAGCATAATACACGTGATAGCAGAGCCCACAGAGGTGTTACATTCTCGGCTGAGAGTCCTCAGAACTTGCTGGTATCATCCTGCCAGTACATCACGGTAAGAGACTGCAAAACTGAGAGAACAGTTCTTCAGCTGCCCAGCAGCCCCCGTTTGTGTGACACAGACTATCACTGAGAAGGGCATCTCCTAATCCCAGTTACTGGCCTTCATATACTGCAGTAGCAAAAGTTCCAGAAATAAGTGAGATATCAAATAAACACTGATTTTAACAGCCATGTTTAAAGCAATGATCCTGGAATAATCTGCTGCAAATACTGAAACTAATTCTTGAAAACCTGCAGAAAAATAAATTTCAGCTTTAAAAAGCAGCAAACAGTACTACTTCAGTCATACAACGAGAAGTTGGGATGGATTTGCTCAAAAGTTATACAAATAATAAAATAGAAATTAAAAAGCAAACATTTACAAAGAAGGGTATCTTCTGCAGGCACCATACAGCTGGCAAGACAGTATCCTGTTTTCATGAATAATCTCAAAGTGGGAAAGAGAGAAGCAAGCAAAAAAAGAGACAAGAACAGCAAGATGTAGGGACAAACAGCAAAAAGAAATCTGTTCATAAAGAACAGAAAAGCAAGAATTAGAAAATAAGATAAGTCATTAGTATGAGGGGAAGAGGAACGAGGAGGAAGTGTGAAAAGAATCCAGCTCTCCAGAATGGCAGTTTTTAGTCACTAATGAAAAGTACCACCTTCCAGAAAAGCTGCTGCTTGCATGTCTAAATTGATGCAGCTTTGGAAAGTTCAAAAACCCTCAGGTGTAAGAGTCAAAACTGTCCAGCTCAGGGAACGGCATAACATTTCATACTCATTTTCCAGCTGTGATCCAAATCTGGCACAGGCGGCTTCTAAATGATTGTCACTACCAGAAACCCACAAATGACTGTCATTACCAAAAGCCCATTGGCCTGTTACGAAACGGGTCTGTCTCGACCCGGATGCTGATACTGCACAGGCGTCAGCAGTGAGAATACTGCTTCGCTGTCGGAAGGCCCAGGGGTGGCAAAGCCCTTCGGCCCCTGACTGAAATCCACCTCCAGCACACTGCAAAGCACACGATGACTACGTTTCACTCCCAGCTCTCTGCTGAACTCCCTTGAGCCTTGTCCCATTTTCAGTTAATCCTGTTCCTCCACAGGTCTCTATTTCCCTCACTGGTAAAACTGAAGTGATACTTCATTTTCCTCACCAATCTTTCCTGCCTGGTTGATTTAGGCTATCAGCTTCAGGGTAGCAATTGCCTCTGACAAGGTGCTCGCACAGCTCCCTAACACTGATACTGGGCGAAGCAGGGCTTTGATCTCAGCTGGAGTCCCTCTGCACTACAGCAGGGACACCCTGTATAAGAGCACAGACCCCCACTAAAGGAGAGCTCCAACTCACACTTTAAAAGCACACGACTAGGCTAATTTTATACGTCACAATAACCTGAGACAGCCTAATTTACAGAAGACACGCACTCTTTGTACTCTTTTCCTTAGAAAAAGGAAAGCTCTCATAAATTATCGATGCCATTCCCCACCGCGGGCAGCTGAGACCGAGCCTGCCCGCCCTGTGATGCGCTCAGGCGCAAACCGCACCTTGCAGCGGGGCGAGCGCTCTGTCTGCACTGCTGCCTCCAGAATGTCAAGGCTTAAGGCAGAGAATATCCCCATATGCACAGAAACAAGTGTGGGACAGCCTTAGTGTTCAAGCCTGTTCCTGTTCCAGGACTTGTTTACACATCGCACTTTCAGAAATCTTCTTATCTGCTCTAATTGCTGTGATTCAGGAATTTACAACCCAGCCATGCTCTACAACGTTCATCCAACTGTAATCCTTCACTTTGCAAATAAATAACTAGGGACTGTTCAGAGCTGCAATATCTAAGCACAGCCTTAAAACTTCAGAGCAAATTCATAAAACTTGCCGAAAATTGAGCATAATAAAAACGTCACAAATAAAATAATGTATGTTATTACCATCATCATGTACTTATCGAGATGTATTACAGCACTGCAAACGCATGCTGTGTAATCTGCTTCACACGGCCCCCTCCCCGCACAGTGCCCGACACCCCGCGGCACCGTGCGCAGGTTCACCCACCCGAACCAAGTCTCAGCAGATTTACACAGACACTTTATGGAGAACTTTGGGGAGCCACAGCAAATTTAATCCTAGGTGGACTGCACTTTTCAGCCGACAGGGTTTATATATTTCTCATTAAACAGATTAGACGGGTTTGTAAATGCTGCTTTTTAAGTTACAGTATTAAGATTTATTGCTAAAGAAGTGAGTGAAAATAAAAGAACAAATAATAACAATAACAGAGATTGGCACTGTGACCGAGTCCATGGATAGTTTTAGCTAGCAACACTCTGATTTAACTACAGCTACCTAGTACAAGGAATGCGTTCGTTTACTCAAAAGCATAAAATAAAAAAGAATATGTTAATTTCAGAAATTCTATAAATTAAAAATGAGCTCAGGAAAAAGACAGGAAATCAAAGAATATTTTTGAACAAAAAACCTGAACTCCTGTGAATTTGTAAAGATTCCCTGATACTTCAGCTTTGTATTTTCTACTGGAAACTGCTGAAGGATACCAAAGGAAAACATGACTGTGCTTGAGAAGATAGTTCCTCAAGAAGCTACATCTTCCTCTTAACTGCCGTCAGGAACCACCTTTGGGGCAGCCACATGAACTGCCGCTGACTTCTTGCTGGAGTCTAAACTATTTTGCTTCTTTGCATTAAAGGACAGAAACATTGTCAAAAATGGGTTCAGTTTAAAGGAGAACTCCTAGCTCCTCGTTCCTGGTGTGTGGCTTCATCTAAGTGCTTAATCAGATGCTTGAATTTCCATCTATGAAACGGTTTCATGAAAATAAATGCAATACATTTACTTTTAGAAAAAAATTTCTCAATAGTATTTCACAACAATCCCCTCACCCTACGGCCATTAGCGTTCCAAAAGGGGGATACATAAGAGAAGACGACAAGACACGGAGGGCACAATGCCGAAACCCCAAACTCACAAGCAATACAAGGGGAAGTCTAATCTGTTCAGTGAGTTTTGGACACGCGGGGGGGTTGCTTAATGAGTTGTGATGACACACGCAGAACTGATTCCCTCTGGCTCATTTCACGCCTAAGGAAAAATACGACTTTTTACTAAATTACTAAAGAAAAAAACATTTCTCTGCTTGACTTAGTTCAGGCAGAGAGCTGCAAGGACACTGGATTGCTAGGAGGAGCGATGCAGGTTCAGGAGCCACGCTGCCCTCTTAACATCCGTGCCCAAGTGGAAACAGCTTTGCCAAGCCCAGAGCAGGGCCTGCAGCGTTTTCCAGCACGCTGCACATCAGCCAGGCTCAGGCTGCGCTGCATACGTCTTCAGCATGCCTTGCGCTCTGTCCCCCACGCTAGCAGCAGGGCCATTGCTGGCTGCCACATGCTACCCGGGCCATAAAGAAGGTGGAGAAGAGACCTCCAAGCTTTGAGAGTCAGCAGCCACGGGACTGACTGCAGTGAACAAGAATCTGCAGCGATGGAGCAGATAAGCGAGGGGCGTTTTGCTCCCAAAAGCCAATGAACTGTTCCAAGCGGAGGGCACAAGGGGGGCATATCAGGACTCTCCCTCTCCTTATTTCACTCCTACAAAAGGGTACTTTGACCTAATTTACTAACACAGCGTTTGCATGCGTAATCTCAGCCACAGACACGTTCAGAACCCGTTGTTTCCAGGGTGAGCACACTTAGGGGATCCGGGGGGTGCTTTAGATGAGCAGTTCAATGACATTTGCAATGATATATCTCTAATGCAGGAATTAGCTCTGAAGACTGAAAAATAATTCAACTTCTTGGGAGAATTAATTCTACGTTAGAAGCCTGAACAGACACTTCAGAGCAGAAGCGTGGTTTGTTTGCCCTTTGGTTTGGGACACTCCTCAGCAGTTTCTCGCCAGAAATATATGGTTAATATTCAAGAATAATGTTATCTTAGAAAAGACCTGAGTGTCATCAGATCTGTGTTTCTCTGAAGATCTTTTGCTTTGTCTCCCTTTGCTTCTCTGAACTGCACTGGGCTGTAGAAACAGATGTTTTATTTCCTTCTTCAAGGCTACTGCAACAAAAGCCCTCAGCAAACTTTTGGCATTGACCTCTGCAGAGCCATGAGTACGGTGAGAGAAGGGAGAGACAGTTCCCCTGCTGCTGGGAAGAGCCATGACCAGCTGCGCGCCTGGTGGTTTTGCCTTCATTACAAGGCTTCAAATTGCATCAGAACGCACCCGCTTGTCATTTTTGAAGCCTTGCTGCCAATTCCTTGTCTTTTCAAAACACGTGGTCTGAAAGAGCTTTTGGACAGAGTGGCGATATTCTCGGGTTCGTCGTAATCAGGTTTCTTTCTTTCTGATTCTTCTATTGATTACAGCTATGATGCACACAGATTAAAACTGAGCATTTCCATTTGCGCATCTACCGTTTTATTTTTTCTCTGTATTAAGGACTGATTTATTTGCATTTATGTTGCACTTGTTATGGCACATGGTCCCTATAAATACCGTCATTTAGCATGAGGCAACCTACAACTGATCCGCTTAAACAGCTGTCTTTGTTTAAAATGTTTTTTGTTTTTACATTACTGTATCTACCTTGTTTTATTTAGAATCAAACAAATGAAACAAACACGCTTTGCTGTCTACCCAGAGCACCTTTTTAAACACCGCGATTTATTTCTGCAATAATTCAGTTCGAAAAGGAGACTTTAATTAAAACTAAAAAACCCCATAACGTTAACGTCACTCCGAAGAGCGGATTGAGAAACGGTTTCATTCTTGTCGCTCGCACAGCACCGCCCATCCCGCCCGGAGCTCTGTCTCCCTCGGCTCGCTCCCTCCTCGGACCGGCAACTCAGACACAAACTATTCTCATATTCCAGCAGCGATCGCTCCC
>NW_010420372.1:0-361 GCF_000710305.1 Buceros rhinoceros silvestris
CGGGTCCGTGCGGGGCGAGGAGCTGGAGTTCCGCAAACAAAGTACAAATTTTAAAAAACATTAGTGTAACACGGAGTTAGAGGAGATGTTGGCAGCGTATTTCCGCTGCCAAAATCTAAACCTGGCCTTCAGATCCTGCGGTGTTTAGCCTGTTGTGTCTGAGGGAACACACAGGGGTCACGGGAAAACAAAGTACAAATTTTAAAAAACATCATTGTAACACGGAGTTAGAGGAGATTTTGGCAGCGTATTCCCGCTGCCAAAATCTAAACCTGGCCTTCAGATCCTGCGGTGTTTAGCCTGTTGTGTCTGAGGGAACACACAGGGGTCACGGGGGTGTGTGAGGAGTGGTGGGGGTGTG
>NW_010420372.1:773-4089 GCF_000710305.1 Buceros rhinoceros silvestris
TAGCGTTGTGTGTGTCATGGGGGTGTGTGAGGAGTGGTGGTGATGTGTTGTGCTAGCAGTGTGCTCTGCCGGAGATGTGTCCACTTATCCAGGACCGGTGGCATTTTAAGACAGAAAAAATGCTTTGACAAAGTATTTTTTACTGAAGCCAAAGGGAAAACACTTGGTGCTGAGGAGATTCTCAGTAGATTCCAGGATCAGATGGACCATTTTTATAAAAAACTCTTTTCCCAGCAATAAATTCGCACTGCTGTGGTTAAGATGCGTTTCCCCCGGTGCCTGCCCTGCAGTCTCCTCCAATGACAGCATCCCGTTCACTCTCTAACAGAGACACCACGCGGAGTGTTGTTGAGTACAAGTGGTTGCCTGTAGGAGACTGCCAGACACTTTGGAAACAGCTGCTTTTAAGAGGGTTGTTTTATGGACACAGGCCCCTGTTGCAGGCAAGAATATGGACGTGGTTGTGATCAGGAGCAATCTAAGATGTATTAATGGTGAGGGGTAGATCTGAGGGTTGGCTTCTGACAGTGCTTAATCGCTAACCAATTTAAAATGAAGAAGGTGACTCAGTAGAACGTGTTATAGTTAAAACAGTGACTGAGTTACAGGTTCGATGAGGCCAAGATTCACACTAACTTACTACAAAATATCCTAAATACATCTACATGTATATGCAGAGACATAACCACAAAGCACACAAACACACTGGGTTATTTGGATCCAGTGGAGTATATGTCTATCCATACTCACGTTAGCAAAATAAATAAGTAGAGAGGTGGAAAGAGAGAAGCCAGTCTGTAGTTAAAATTTCCTTCCCGAATTCAGAGCAAGTACTCACCGTGCTCTGTCAATCCAACAGACGGTAACCGAGTCTCAAGAACCCTGACTTCGTCCTGGCCTTTCGTGCAGTTTGTACCTAAGAGTCGTCCTGACTCGAGGGAGATGCGGGACCCAGCCCGCTGCCATCCAGGAGAGCTCAAAGGGTCTCGCTTTAGGATCACTATTTAGAGTGTCTGAGATGATGGACTTTGATATTTTCCCACTCTGGCCCACCTCGGATGTGGAAACATTCTGGTATTTAAATAAAATTAAAAAATAAAAATGGTCCATCTATAAACTTACCTGCAGGCCTGATCCTGGAATCCACTGAGAATCTCCTCAGCACCAGGGGTTTTCCCTTTGGCTTCAGTAAAAAGCACTTTATCAAAGCATTTTTTCTGTCTTAAATACAAGAAACTTGCTGATTTCTGATGTTTGATATTGCCCCCCCATTGGCCTCAACTCCAGGTCAGATGTACCAGGTTATCACAGCCCAAGCACGGATGTACCAGGGTATCAAGAGGTGACAACCTCCCAAGTGACAGGGAGAGCGGTGCAAGGCTGGGAAAACGGGGCCAGCTCACCAAGGAGGGGCCTTAGTGTCCTGTTTTGTCATCCTTCTCAATCTGAGCCTGACTTATCCTGGGCTGGCTCGTGGCCTAGGGAGCAAGGGGGAGGTGGGGACGCAGGGAGAGAAGTCACCTCAGGTCTCAAGTGGGCTTCAAGTGACAGGGGGACCGTGCCTACCACAGCCCTCTTTCTGGGATGTTCTCAGCATCCGCAGCTCTCCTCTGGTCATTACAGGTCAATCGCCAGGTCTCTTCAAGCCAGACCTGAAGGTAAAAAATAGCTTACCTTGGCTGACACTTATTAAGCCTCATTAGTCTTATCAGACAATTCTGGTTTTCATATTTCATTCAAGCAGATTCATTTATATCAAACATTTGTAGAGACATTTTTTGTTACATCTTTTTTTTTGCCTACGTCCAGTAGTTACAGCTAGCCAAAGCCAGCTGGCAAGCTCAGCTGCCTGGTGCTTTGATTTAGGCCACTTCTCTGTGCGAGCCTTTGTGATGGTCCTGAAGTGTGAGTAGATCAAAGTTCAATGTACAGTCTCGGCAGTTGCTCTGAGTTTATTCCAGTCTAACTCAAATCCAAATCTGGCTTGTGATTTCCAAACAGCAGAATACCTTGTTCTTTCTTTTGGTAAAGTTCTGACTTACTTGTTTGGAAATGGGAAAAGTTGTGTCAGTTCCAGGTGGGACAGAATACAAGTAAGCTCATATTTGACTGCGAAGTGGAAAGTTCTTTTTCTTAAGTATGCATTGTCTAAGATATCCAGGAAGCACAACGATCTTTTCGTAACGCAAAAGTAATCAGAGCTATCTGAAAAAGCTTTGACTCACTGTCGGTGGAAGGTGGATAACAGCAGAGCATGCCTCAGCACGCCGAGAGAATGGAGCACCCATTGGTTTGTACATACTGGTTGTAGAATCAGAAGGTGTCTTGGAAGTGATCACTGTAATCTGGGGTGTCATTATGTGAGTGCCAATGTTATGGCTGATATCTTTGGTTTGGTAGGCTGGGTGATGGTGGCAAAGGGTTTAGTGGTGTAAGCGGGCTGTGGTAGTAGTTCCTCTATCACTAACTTATTTTTCAACATAACACTGATTTTACTAAGGTTGCATATATATTGAGACTGTCAGATAAAGAGAATTCTGTGATCAGTCTTAGGATCATAACAGGAACAGGCAAAGGAATAGGAATCGCTGAAATTATCTGATTACATTTCTTAGTAAAAATCTTTAGGAAAGCAACAAAAGAAGCAAAGTGGGTACTTAACATTTTCCTAACCTGGCAACTAAACAATTTGTCTTTGAATGTGTTTTAAACTGTAGGTCAAAATGTTTTCCAACATACTCCCACACGGTGAAAGTTCAGCTAAAGTAGAGCTATGTAGAAGGTGCAGTTACCTCATTTACTCATTAGTGGAATGTCTTGCCAAGATTAACACAGAGACTGGAATGCCGTTGCACAGGTCTGGTTGACACCTAAACTCTTTAACTTTTATCCTACTTTACAAAACGTTTTCCTCTCTCTCCTCACTTACAGTCCACACAAGTCGGGACCTTCTTGTCACTCAACAGCTGAGCACAGGGCCCATGGGAAGGGAGAGGAGATCAAAAGCATATTCTCCAGTGGCCTTCTGTGATAGGCAGAAAAGGAGTGATTTTCTTTCCCAGATCAGAAGAAGTAGTAAGATACTCAGTTCTTTGCTTGTCAAGACCTTTTCTTGGATGCAGGTGTCTCCTCAGGTTTTCCTTGAGAAAAAACAAAGCTCCTGGGAGAAAGAAAAACACAAGTGCAACCCTTGCATGACCTTTTTGTCTTCTTGGACAGTTAAATATCAGAGAGAAAGAGGGGAAGGGAAGGGAAGGGAAGGGAAGGGAAGGGAAGGGAAGGGAAGGGAAGGGAAGGGTCGGGAACGGAAGGGAGG
>NW_010420372.1:4129-12497 GCF_000710305.1 Buceros rhinoceros silvestris
GGGAAGGGAAGGGAAGGGAAGGGAAGGGAAGTTTGCATTCGACACCAAGTTAGGTGGATATGTCGATCTGCTTGAAGGTCAGGAGACTCTACAGAGGGCTCTGGACAGGCTGGATCGATGAGCAGAGTCCAATAGTATAAGGTTCAACAAGGCCAAGTGCCAGGTCTTGCACTTGGGTCACAACAACCCCCTGCAATGGTATAGGCTTGGGGAAGAGTGGCTGGAAAGCTGCCCATCAGAAAAGGACTTGGGGGTGCTGGTTGACATCCCACTGAACGTGAGCCAGCAGTGTGCCCAGGTGGCCAAGAAGGCCAATGGTATCCTGGCTTGTATCAGCACTAGCGTGGCCAGCAGGAGCAGGGAAGTGATTGTCCCCCTGTACTTGGCACTGGTGAGGCCACACCTTGAGTCCTGTGTCCAGTTTTGGGTCCCTCACTTCAAGAAGGACACTGAGTGCTGGAGCGTGTTCAGAGAAGGGCAATAAAACTGGTGAAGGGTCTAGAGCACAAGTGCTACGAGGAACGACTGAGGGAACTGGGGTTGTTTAGTTTGGAGAAAAGGAGGCTGAGAGGAGACCTTATCACTCTCTACAACTACTGGAGGCTGAAAGGAGGCTGTAGTGATGTGGAGGTCTGTCTATTCTCCCATATGACAAGTGACAGGACTAGAGGAAATGGCATCAGATTGCACCAGGGGAGATTTAAGGTTGGATATTAGGAAAAATTTAATTACAGAAAGGTTTGTGAAGCATTGGAACAGGCTTGGGAAGGGAAGTGGGGGAGTCCTCATCCCTGGAAGTGTTTAAAAGATGCATAGTTGTGGTGCTGAGGGACATGGTTTAGTGCTGACCTGGCAGTGCAGTGTGAATGGTTGGACTTAATGATATATAGGGTCTCCTCCAACCAAAAGGCTTCTGTGACTCTGATTCTGTATTTCAGCCAGAATGATAAGGAAGGGAATTCTGCAGTGTGCTGCAGCCACGAACTTGCACTGACCAGAGAGCAGCAATGGGTGCTCCCTTTGTGTACTGAGCAAGTTGGTTCAGCATCTGTTTGCCAAGAAGAAGTAGTCGTAAATTACACTTGGAGGCTTTTATAGTATGGAACATGCTGTCCAGCACGTCCCTTACGTCCCTCCCAGGTGCTATACACCGCCACATGTAAGACACTCCATATAATCTGAAGTTCACATGCCAGATGTGCCAGCTGGTGGTCATGTGCTCATGGAGCTGCTCATGAGTGAGACAGCAAGGCCTCCTGTGAGGGATGCAATGAGTCTGAGGGCGGTGCGGAGCCACTGCAGCTTAGTGATGCCTAAGTGAAATCTGCTGGCCAGAGCAGAAGGGCATGGTGCCTCTCTCCTCTCCTCCAATAAGATGGTGCTGGGGCTCTATCGTGCCTCTTGCAACCCAGGTGTCAGAGCTCGTCCAGGGAATCCAAGCCACAAAACTAAATCATCACATGCAAAGACAGAGTCAGAAAGCACTGATGAAACTGTGAGGGCAGGAACAGGCTTGACTTTGTCCCCCATTCTTTGGGAAGGCCAATCAAAAGGGGTTGTTCTGGGCATGGGAGAGAGAACCCTTACTGGCAGTGACAACAGTGTTGCCTTGGTCCCTTCTCAACATGTGCGACACTCTCAGAGCACAGCCAGTTGACAGAGATGTGCAATGTCCCTGTGTCAGGCAGGAGGGCTGGGCAAGGAGACCCGGGAGATGTGATGTGGTCCACTCCAAAACCCAAGCAGCAGAAACCCTCACTGTCCCTTCTAGAAAACCAGGTTTGGAGGCAAAATGCACTTCTTGGTCATTTGGTTGTTTTTTCTTCCCTCAGTTATCTTGGTGAAATATGAGCTTTTCAAGAAGTGCCAGCATCTCAGTGCCTGCCGCGACTTGGAACAACTCCTTGCTGTGCCCTTGGGATTTAGATGACAGCAGCCAGTGTCAGGATTGCCAGCTGACAGGAACAGAAAAGTGGGACTTTGCATCTTTCTGTCAGTGGCAGGTCAAAGAGCTCAAAATCATGAGTCCTGTGACCTTGCTGGGGTGCTCAGCTTTGCACAAACAGAGCTTCTGCAAGTGCAAAACAAAAACTGCCAAGATTGGAGTGGTGTGTTTCTCCTGACGTGCATGTTCTCCCAAGGGCAGGTCCATGCTTCCTGTCTGGGGCCATCTCTGTGCACCTTGGAAATATTTCATATACTCAGAGCAGCATTCAGAGCTTTGGAAGATGGACAGCAGAGTCTGTTACACACCTGGGCTCCTTGTTCTTTTTGCCTGCTTGGATTTTTGTAGTTGCCCATCCCTCAGACCTGTTTCCAGCTTTCTCCTCTTTGGTTGCCCACAGCTTCACTCTTCACAGGTCAGTTTTCACTTTCTCTTTTCTTGTGAAAAGCCTGGCAACCTTTCCATTCAATAGTATTGTTAGACAGGGAAAGTCAAGATAAACTTGAACCAGTTCTGCTCTTAATCAAAGCTAGCGTGTTTTACCTTCTCTCCTCGGATGAGCTCTTCAGGTATTTGCTTCCTGGAGAGACTAGAGGCACCTGCAAAGGAAATGTGGAAGTTTACAGGTGGCAAGGATCTACCTGCCCAATTGCTACCTTAGCTCTGAAAGGTAGATCCCTTTGATGGGTTTGCTCTGCTCAGCTGAGCCAGTTTTGGTACCTTTGCTGAGGTACGGCCACCTCCCTCCCTCCCTACACTTCTGGCAAGGGTCTTTCTGTGGAACAACTCCAAATGCCTTCAGGAAGAGCTTCAAGGAGAGAAATGCTTTTCTCTGTGAGTTTTCCCCCAAACCCCACTGCATAGCAGCAAGAAGTGGTTGACAGAAAACAGCTTTTTCAAGGAGGCTGTTGCTTTGCCAGCAAGTCCTGTCCTCTGCCAGTCCCTACAGAGCAGGCAAGCTGCTCACCACACTTACTCTCAGTGCTGCCAGCCTCTCCTGCCTGCTGGTCATCTGCAGGGCCCTCACCCACTCCTTGCAGAGCTCTGCCTTGAGGAGCTTGGAAGGGATCTTATGGAGGAAGTCCTGCAATGCCAAGGGCTCAGGGTGAGGCTTTGACCACTCCCACCCAGAGCACAGCAGCATCCCCTGCTCTCACAGGTGCCCATTATCACCGATAGAGCTGGGAGCTGCTGGGCTGGTGCTCTTTCAGAAAACCATTTTCTCGGTTCCCTATCTTAAGATTGCATTGATGCAGCCCAAATTTGCACACTGCAGATCTGATTGGATGCACTGCTTGTGTGTCAGGCTAAATAGTCTTCAAATTATACTGGCTGATCTAATAAAACAGCTTATTTTGCCTGGAAACCTGGTTTTGTTTGTGGTGGACCATCACAATGCTGCCTTAGATGTTCTTAGCTACAACTTTTTCATCAAGGTGTGAAGGAAAAGTGATAGTGCCAGGAAAGTGTAAAAACAACCTTTGGAAGGCTGTCCCAACTCTTCTGCTAGGTTGGGAGTGGAGACAGGGATCTTGTTTGCTTGTAAAATACTATCCTACCTTCAGGCTCTTTTTGGCAGGGTCTGATTAGACTCTTCTCAGCCCTAGTCTGTGTACAAGTCGTAAGATTTAAAGATAAACCACACAATGCAAAGTCTGGCATTCACACACATGCAGGGTAAGTCAGTTGTGGATTCTGGCCTTCATCACAGTGAGTTTAGTCTTGATCATTATGACAACGTCCCATCACAGATGAGTTAGTAATCCAAAATGAATACAACAGAAAAAATGCAGTTTTAATTAAGAAATACCTCAGAATGGCAAGTTTTGCAATTAAATATACACTAATTGTATTCTTCCTGTAATAATTTGTGTTGCCAAGAGTTTCTCCCTGGAAAACAAAATACAAAGTCTTCCCAAACTTTGGGAATATTCATTGGGCTATAACTCCTCAATAACATGGAAAGCTTTCAGATAGGGTTGTACCCCAGTCTGTATAGAGGAAATTCCAGGCAATTTCCTGGGTCTTTTCAAATATTATTTTCATAGTCATCAGAGTGATCAACTTTAAAAAAAAATCAAAGCTATTCTGTTTAGTCCCGAGAGCAGAAGATGGCTGTTGAAGACATCTTGTAGTCTGCGCCTGCACAGTCAGTGTTAAATGTTATTCTGTGAAACCACTGGGAGAATATGATTCTCTTAAGAGAAAGAAATCTGTCAGAGGGTTGAAGAACATTTTCCTTCATTTCAGGGACAGAGACTCTGGGGAAAAAAAAATCATGCCATCAATGTGTGCTAAATCGTGATGGTCCTTGGGCTTTATTATGTCTGCCTTTCTGAAACATAGCTCACGGCTCAGAACTGTAATCTCCAGTTTTCCCATTAGCTCTTTCAGTATCATTTGTGTTGGTGTCAGTGCTGGAAGACTGAAGGTTGAGGGAGCTGTGTTTGGACTGGGTGGGATGCCAGCGTCCTTCGAGATTTTACTAGTTATTATTGAAATTAGCACCCACATCTGTTTACTTAGACCTCAGGGACACTATATTTGCAACCTCTTTTTTTTTGCCTGTATTTTTTTTTTCTGCCTCTTTTTTTTTTGCCTGTATGCAGTTCCAAGCAGAATATTGTGACAGAATATTGATTGACCCCCAAATGCCGCCTTCTGTCTTACCATTTCCATCGGCTCTGGTGATTTTCAATGATAATCACAAGTACCTAAATTCCATTCTTGCTATTTTCTCATAAATAAAACTCTCCACATATCGAAATTCACATCCCTCCTCAGTCAGTTGGTTTTGCTTAGTTAATACCTTTTTTGACATCGCGATGTGGAAGCGTGTTCTGCTTCATATTTCCTTCTTGCTAAGACAGCAGCCCCCCTGCTGCACTGCGGGGTATGTTGGTGCAGCCCTAAGGCGTTTTTGGACTGATGTCTATCAGACACCGTGTCTGTTAGGCCCTGATGGTCCTAAGAGACCCAGCTGTACCACAACTAAGGAGCTATTTTCTCATTTTCAGCCTAAACTAAGTAATATTTCATATGCACATGTTGTGCTAACCTTTTATTGTCTTTTATTTCAAGAAGTTTCTTTCTTTTTCTAGGGTCTTACTCCGCCTCAGTGTCCTCACCATTAGCCAAGTTCCTACGGTCTCCTGTAGAGCCTTTTGCATCTTTCTGCACGTTTTCCTTGCATATGAGTAACCAACACAATCACCATATTTCAGAAAAAGTCTCCCCAGGACTTCGTCTAGTCTAGCACATCTCTGTTGTCATTCCAGCTGATGCCTCCTAGGATTCCATTTGCCCTTTGTGCAGCTATTAAGCATTTCCACCTCATGGCCATCCTGGGAACAGTATTTCTTCACCTCAATTCTTAATCACTTCCAAATGATGAGCTTATGCCACAAATCTTTGTTACCAGTTTCCCAATACATGACATTGTGTTCTACTGATAAATTTAACCTCAGTCCTATCATTCAAGTTCCCAAGGCTGCACAGTTCTTCCAAATAGTTTTCAAATATTTTAAACCATCTTCTAACTAGGAAAAATAAGGAGAAAATAAGGAAACAGCAGAGAAAAACCACCTTACATAGTGTTTTATTGTTCCAGTTTTCTCTCCTGTTTTTGCTCATTAGTTTGACCTTTTCTTCCTTCCTTTATTTTTCTAAGAGAAAAGTGGTTATGTTGGAGAGGTAGTGTAAGATGATGAGAAATTGGAAATGTGAAAACATCGAACTGTTGGATTAAAAAATAAATAATGTTTTATTTCATAATAAAACAGGAGCTTTTGTTAAAGAAATTTTCCCAGAAAAAGCTTGGTCGAGAAAAATCACTCCATTATTCTAAGAAATTAAATGAAATGCATTAAATGAAATAATGATAATAATAATAAATTCCTTTAGAGACAGTGATTCTTGTCTATTTCAGGGATAAATAAATAGAATAAAACACCAAACAAACCCAGTGTGGAGGACATCATAATCTGACCATGAAGGACCTCTAGTGGCATAAATTCTTCCAACTGAAACCCCCTAGGTTCTTAGTTCCTCTCAATCACACTCCAAAACAGTTTAGTATTTTGGATACAAATGTTGAATATAAAGAATTAGTTTTTAAAGAATTCTACAAAGGTATTGCTAATAGTTCTTTCTCAACAGTTTTTCTAAAGTGAAAAAGAGGTGTGTGCCCGCTAGTCTGGAGGCCCCTTAGTCACGCAAAGACATACAACTGCTGCCAGGATTTCACTCACCCTGATTAAGACACAGAAACCACATTCCAGTGGAACTAGTTACTTTTGTAGAGCACCGGCAGCAGAGTTTCTGTATCTGGAAGAGGGTGCACAGCCTCTTGCACACACAGCCGGGCCTCCACCGGTGAGGCAGCACGGGGAGCGGTAGCACCAGTTCTGGGCTGAACGGAGGTGTCTCTGGAGCCAGGCTGCGGCACAAGGCAAACTCAGGGGCTGACAAAAATCCAGAAACACACAGCTCAGCTGTGGTCACGCTGGAGGGGAAGCCTGAATCGTGGTAAAAGCAGGAGCCTGGAGCAGAAGCAGCTGGACATGAAGTCCTGTTCAGAGTTTAGCTAGCTCAGGTATCTCTGCATTCATGGCCATGTTGTGCGGAAGCCATAAAAACTTCCCAAGATAGCAAAGTTTATCTTACTCTGAAATGAACTTAGATCCCGAAGTCTAACAAAGGGCACTTCTAAAAATTGTTGTAGCTGTTTTTCTTTTAAACTCACAGAGGGTTTTTTTTTGTTGTTGTTCTTTTAATTAAGAAATTAGATTAAAAAGCAGTCCCTGCCTGTTCAAGCTCTATTACTTTGTTCCCTATTTTCACAGTACACAGACACCCCTCTGGGACTGCAGTCCTGTAGCCTGGCAGTGGCTTTCTGGTGTTGCAGAGGTTGCTGCAGCCTACCTGTAGCAAGGAATTCTGAGAGTTGAGCTTAAATGGAGACAAAAAGCACCAAAGAGGTGATTCTCCATCTTTGGAGAATCAGCAGCAGACTGCAGATATAGGATGAATAAAGTCAAAGATGATCGTACCACGGCTGTGGAGCTCAGATATGATGAAATATGCAGGGTTTTAGAGTTTTGCTTCTTTTAAACTTGTTATTTTAGGTTCTTGACAAGTATGACCTGACTCATAGCTATCACACACTGAAACTAAGCTTGACAGACAGATTTCTTTTGAGTCACAGGAGGAGTTTTATTTGATTAGAAATTAAAAATTTTTAAAAATCCACAAACTATTCTGTTATGTGAGTGAAGGAAAAATACATAAAATTTCAATATAGAAATGAGTGTGTATATTATAGATATAGAAGTATATTGATGAGTCTTCTTTTAAGACATATAATTATACAGCTTTTCTTTCATACTGACCTCATCATCATCTTGCAGCTTTAATATTACACAGACTCCAAGAAGGGATTTGGGGACCAGTTCTCTCCCACGGAGCCAATCCCTGAGTGGTTAGGGCCTGGCCCCTGGGAAGTGGGAGACTAAAATTCACCGCTGCTGGAAAGGGTCTGGCAGGCATATGAAGTTATAAAGATGACCTAAAAACGGCAGAGTAATGTCTCTTTTACACAAAAAATCAAATCCTCTGAGGGTGAATTGCAAAGGGAGCTAACAGCTAGAATGAGAGAACTGTGACAGAGAAAAACACATCTGAAAAAAACCTGTCGTGGTGTTGGATGGAGAAACTTTAAACCATGGTGCTCTGGAGGGAACAGGTGAGGGTAGAGAGGAGCAGTGGCAGGCTTGTGGCAGAAAGGATGCTAGCACAGCCAGGACTGTGACAAGCATTAGCACCAACAAGGGCAGAAGATTGCTCTTCCTGGAGGCACCTCTGGGATTTAATTCCCGGTGACATCACCTGTGACACATACAGAGCATCCTTAAAAGTGAGAGTCATTTAAAAACCCACCAGGGTATGCACAGCGCACCAGGTTCTCCAGGTGAGTTCGGCGGAGATACGAGTGAAGAAAGACAAGGTCAATCCTTGGGCGTGGGAGTTATCAGCAAAAAGGTGGTAGTTGAAGCCTTAGAAACAGAAGAGCTTGAGGCTGTGCACAAAGCTGGGAGAAGTTAAAATTTAAGGGTTTAGAGCAACTTCAACTCACGTAACATTTAAGAACGATGAGACCCCACCTGCCTGTGCAGGAGGCCAGCTGCAGTCTGGCCTCTGCATGTCCCGGAGATTGAAGCCTGTGGTGGGGCTGGGGACGAAGTGGCCTTGCAGGGACCCACAACAGGGCACCAGGCTGGGGCTGCTGCTGGGAAGCCCCGCAGGTTGCCAGAGCTGGAGAGCAGGAACACGAACTTTGCGTTGGCGCTTCCCGTGCAGCCCTTCGCTGCTCTGCTCTCACCTGCACCCAGCGGGTGCTGGGGCTCGCTACGGGAAAGAAACACC
>NW_010420373.1:0-43123 GCF_000710305.1 Buceros rhinoceros silvestris
GTCTCCTATGACTGGAGTGTTGGAATGGAAGTGTATGGGCTCTTTAGGAAGGACAGGCAGGGGAGCTGAGGAGGAAGTATCACCCTCTATGTCAATGACAACCTGGTGTGCACGGAGCTCTGCCTAGGAGTGGATGAGGAGCTGACTGAGAGTTTAGGGATCAGGATTAAAGGGCGAGCAGGGACAGCTGACATTATAGTGGGGGTCTGCTACAGGACACCTGACCAGGAAGACTGAGCAGATGAGGCTTTCTATAGACAGATAGGAACAGACTGACATTCAGAAGCCCTGATCCTCACGGGAGACTTCAACCACCCCATTATCTGTTGGAAGAACAACATAGCAGGGCATAAGGAGTCCAGAAGGTTCCTGGAATGTATTGATGATAACTTCCTTCTCTAAGTGATAGAGGAGCCAACAAGGAGAGTTGCTATGCTAGATATTTCTCTCACAAACAAGGAAGGGCTGGTAGGGAATGTGGAGCTCAAGGACACCCTTAGCAGCAGTGACCATGAAATGGTGGAGTTTAAGATCTATAGGTAGCAACGAGGGCATACAGCAAGCTCACTACCCTGGACTTTTACCTAAGAGATGGTTAAGACTGAGTTACTCAATGTATTTTTTGCCTCAGTCTTCACCAAGTGTTCCAGCCACACAGCCTAAATCACAGAAGGCAGAGACTGGGAGAAACCACTGCAGGATAAGGTCTGGTCTGAGTCCATTTAAGGAACCTGAGAATGTCAAAGGCCATGGGACATAATGAGATGCATCCACAGGTCCTGAGGCAGCTGGCAGATGAAGCCACTACCCATTGTATTTGAGATGTTGTGGCTGTCTGGTCAGCTGTCAGTAGTTCCTACTGACCGGAAAAGTGGAGACTAGAAAAGTGGAAACATAACCCCCATTCTTCAAAAGGGAAAAAAAGGAAGATCCAAGAAAATACAGGCCAGTCACCTCTGTAATCATGGAACAGATCCTCCTGGAAACTATGCTAGGGCATATGGAAAATAAGGACTTGAATGGTGACAGCCAACACAGCTGTCAGTAGTTCCTACTGACCGGAAAAGTGGAGACTAGAAAAGTGGAAACATAACCCCCATTCTTCAAAAGGGAAAAAAAGGAAGATCCAAGAAAATACAGGCCAGTCACCTCTGTAATCATGGAACAGATCCTCCTGGAAACTATGCTAGGGCATATGGAAAATAAGGACTTGAATGGTGACAGCCAACATGGCTTCACTAAGGGCAAATCATGCCTGACACATTTGGTAGCCTTCTATGATAAGGTTGCAGCATTGGTAAATAAGGAAAGAGCAACCGATGCCACCTACCTGGACTTGTGCAAAGCATTCAGTGCAGTCCCACATGACATCCTTGTCTCTAAATTGGAGAGACATGGATTGGATGGAGGGACAACCTGATGATAAGGAATTGCCTGGATCGTCCCATGCAAAGAGCTCAATGTCCAAGTGATAAGTGGTGTTCCTGAGGGGTTGGTATTGCAACAAGTGCTATTTATTATCTTTATTGGTGACAAGGATAGAGGGATTGAGTGTACCCTTAGCAAGGCTACTGATGACACCAAGCTGTGTGGTGTGGTTGACAGGCTGAAGAGAAGGGATGCCATCCAGAGGGACCTTGACAGGCTTGAGAGGGGGGGTTATCTTTATTGGTGACAAGGATAGAGGGATTGAGTGTACCCTTAGCAAGGCTACTGATGACACCAAGCTGTGTGGTGTGGTTGACAGGCTGAAGAGAAGGGATGCCATCCAGAGGGACCTTGACAGGCTTGAGAGGTGGGGCTGAGCAAACCTCATGAAGTTCAAGAAGGCCAAGAAGGTTCAAGAAGGTCCTGCACCTGGGTCGGGGCAATACCAGCACAGGTTGGGCAGAGAGTCGATTGAGAGCAGCCCTGCAGAGAAGGAATTGTTGGTGTTGGTCAAAGAAATGAATATGAGCCAGTAATGTGCACTCACAACACAGAAAGCCAACCATATCTTGGGCTGAATCAGAAGAAATGTGACCAGCATGTTGAAGAAGGTGATTCTGCTCTCTGCTCCGTTATCATGAGATCCCACCCGGAGTATTGCATTCAGCTCTGGGACCCCCAACATAAGAAGGACATAGACCTGTTGGAATGAGTCCAGAGGAGGGCTGTGAAGATAATCAGGGGGCTGCAGCACCTCCCCTATGAGGGCAGGCTGAGAGAGTTGGTGCTGTTCAGCCTGGAGAAGAGAAGGCTCTGGGGAGACCTTGTAGCAGTCTTCCAGTACTTAAAAAGGGCCTACAGGACAGATGAGGATGATGTGTTAGAAGCACATGTACTGATAGGACAAGGGGTAATGGCTTTAAACTGAAAGAAGGTAGATTTGTATTAGATATAATGAAGAAATTCTTCACTGTGAGGGTGGTGAAACACTGGAACAAGTTGGCCAGAGAAGTTGTGGCTGTACCCTCCCTGGAAATGTTCAAAGCCAGGGGCCTACAGGACAGATGAGGATGATGTGTTAGAAGCACATGTACTGATAGGACAAGGGGTAATGGCTTTAAACTGAAAGAAGGTAGATTTGTATTAGATATAATGAAGAAATTCTTCACTGTGAGGGTGGTGAAACACTGGAACAAGTTGGCCAGAGAAGTTGTGGCTGTACCCTCCCTGGAAATGTTCAAAGCCAGGTTGCATGGGGCTTTGAGCAACCTGGTTTGGTAGAAGGTGTCCCTGCCCATGGCAGGGAGGTTGGAACTAGATGCTCTTTAAGGCCCCATTCAACCATTTTATGATTCTATGATATTGCTGGTCTTGCTATGGCTATTTTTGATATCCAGCTCACGTGAGGAAAATGCAGCTTGTTATACAAAATGCTTGTTTCTTAGTAGAGAAAATGTAATTGCAGTTATAGTACATCCCCGGATTGTATTAATATTTCATTTCTTAACTTACCACATCAAGGATTAGTTGGAAGAAACCTTGTTCTGAATACCAATGAGACAAAATAGGAAATATTTCAAAGGTATTTGTAAATTACTTATAAGGGTTATACTGCCATGCAAAATCCCTGAAACTAGTGTATCATCACATCTGTTTGCAAAAGGAATATTTCTGTTTTTCATCTTTCCGAACCTCACTGATAAAACCGGTCTTTGCGCTGCAACATTACAGGTTGTAGTTACAGATAAATGATGAATTTTTTGTCCTCTGGTTGTTATAGCCAACTACGACAGAAATGTCTCCATTTGTATTTCTTCACAATCTATGCTGGCAACAATCCTGAGGAAGCAAAATTTCCCTTACTATGGCTTCAACAGGGTAGACATAGGTATTTTCCAATTTACACAGTTCAAGTATTTAATTGAGAATATTTGATTTTGATCAGTGAGCAAGACGATCCATGAAGATGTCTTTCAGAAAGCTTCTTCCTCATTGTCACCTCTCCTCTCTCTCTTAGCAGTTATCCTGGAAGAGTTGTTAGGGTGTGCTGAGTCTCTAGCTATAATAAGTTTATTATGCCGCTTCTATGTTTCAGAGTAGCTGGGCTAATACAGTTCTTTGTTGCTCAGGAAATACAAAGAACTAGATTCTAGTTATAATTAACTAGCTGAGAATTCATTCATGTAATATTAATGTCACACTGACATTCTCTAATGAATCTTCATTCAACATGAGGATGTGGGAGAGAAGTGTAGTCAGGTGATGTAATTTATAGATGTTTTAATCTAACCCAGTGGCAGCAGATCTGTCATCTCCCCATGATACCATTCAGCCTAAGACCTGAACTTTAAAAGCAGTTTAAAGATTTTGTTTTCTTTTGTTTTACTTTAAATTATTTATGTTGTCTTCTTCAGTTTTCTTTTTTGAGATACTGTCTATGAAGGGGAAAGTGAGAGACTTGTCCTCAAACTCACTATAAGGATCTGTATTTTTATGGTGGTGTGTGGAAAAACATCAGATTTTTATGTTCTGTGCCCAACCAACCAGCTGTAGAATAACAGGTGACACATCTGAAAGATCATTGGCTCATGAATTCCTTACGTAAGATGAAGATTTCTTTTTAAGTAACACGTGTTTTGAAGTGAGTTGATATTTTTCAGAAACAACTCTGATAATCTAGACCATAAGTCATGCACAACACACAACATAACTTTCCTGAATTAATTCTGATTCAAATCAGGGAAGCAGATATTTGATTAAAAAAGTGATCCAATGTTATGTGGATTACTATTTTTGGATTACTATTTATGTGGATTACTAGTTTTGGAGAGGATAAAGTTACTTTTAACTTACTAGTTCCAATACGGTGAGGTTTCTAACTGCATATCTTTTTTTTTGTTTTACACAAGTAAGTTTTATCTCAATATATTTCAGCAGATATGAGAAGTTGGTAAATGTAGTTACCTTCGAATTTTAGCAACAGATTTTCAGAGATTGTGTTTATTAGCCTTCTTTGTTTGGTCTTTCATGAACAGAGCTACAAAGACTCAGTATTTTTCCATGTATCAAGGCACAACTATTTAACTATATAGAATTTAGCCTTGAAAATTAGATTTAAATGTGCAAAAGACAGAGAGAGACAAGGCCCCAGAGTGCGTTCTTTTTCTTCTTGGAGGATTTATTACTTAAGAATTACTGAGTTGGACAGAAAAAATTATAACCCCATGGTTTATTGGTTAACTGTTCATATTTTCATATATTTTAAGGCCAGAAGGTCCATTAGATCATCTAGTCTGACCTCCTATATAACAAAAATTCTACCCACTTACTTGAGCTCAATAAGTTATTTGATTAAACCTATATTTCAGGAGGCATTTGTCTCAATTTAGAGATGTGAACATTTCAGTATTTTACATATTAATCTTTTGCAATTTTTACTATTAGTGATGTGTTAGTTTTGGCTGGGATAGAGTTAATTTTCTTCATAGCAGCTGTTATGGGGCTATGCTTTGTATTTGTGCCCAAAAGTGTTGATAACTCAGAGATGTTTTTGTTATTTCTGAGCAGTGCTTTCACATAGTCAGAAAAGTCTCATTTTCAGCCCACCGCACCAAAGGGTAGGCTGGGGGTGCACAAGAAGTGCGGTAGGGGCACAGCTGGGACTAACCGAAGGGATATTCCATACTCTATGGCATCTGACTTGACAATAAAAGCTGAGAAATAAAGGAGAAAGAAGAGGAATGTTCAGGGTGACGGCATTTGTCTTCATGTATAACCATTACACGTGATGGCACCCTGCATTCCTGGAGATGGCTGAACATCTGCGTGCCAATGGGAAGTGGTGAATGAAGTCCTTGTGTTGCTCTGCTTGCATGTGCAACTTTTGCTTTACTTATTAAACTGTCTTTACCTCAAACCATGAGTTGCCTCACATTTACTGTTTGAATTGTCTCCCCCATCCCACTTGGGAAGTAGTGAGTGAGTGGCTGCGTCATGCTTAGTTGCTAATGGAGGTTAAAAAATGATAAATGAGCACAGTTGTTATTTCAACACTTATCAATTTCTCTTTTTTTTTTTTTGGTTGATATTAGTCTCTTTTTTCCAGCTGACAATTCACTGCTTTCTGTTCTGTCCTTCCACACAAAACCAAAACTTATTTATTACTTTATGTTTTCTCTCTGTTTAAGGTAATTACAATTTCTTATCAATTTATTTCTAAAGCTTCTTTTTTTGTACTTTGTCAGAATTTGACTGAGAATTTTTTTAATGCTCATCTAAATTCTATTAACTTTTTCTCACCCCCTCTCCCGTTTTCTAGTAGTACAGATCCAGTAAAGCAAAGAGGCACAGCACATTAGAAACAAATAAGTTGTTAGAAATAATAAAGTATTACTTTGTAAAAAAAAAGTATTACTACTCGGAAAATGAATGCTTGAAGATCTTGGTAACAGAGGAACAAACTGAAAGGAAAAAAACCCTAAAACACCGCTTATGGAATTTTGAATGTTTATTATCCTGGTTAAAGATAAGTAAATTCTGGTGGGGTAATAGTAGTGTGCCAAGGAATTTTCTGGTGTGTCAGAGAGTTTTGAGCAATTGCTCTTAGGAATGAAGAAAATATATATTACAGTGGTCTGGCAGGATGTCACAAAGCATGGAAGAATTTTTGGCATTTAGAGGAAGAGAAGGTTGTGAAGCAAGCCTGTGTGTTTGTCCTTCCTTTCTATTCACTAGTGTAGCTGACATTTCATAGACTTTCAAATAGTTAAAACAATAAATCTAGTTCACACATGTATACCAGACACTGAACTCTGCAAAGTGTTACTTGTTTTAGACAAAATAACTGAGCAGGTTCCAAATAACTACATATCCATTTTACTTATCCTGTTGCAAAATGACATTAGAAGGTTCAGAAACTCACATTAATTAATTGAATAAACTAACACTGGTGTTTAAAAGAATGTCCTTGTGTACAGGAATGATCTCTAATACCTTGTTTTTATAGCTCTCAGCCAATGTCAAAGCACTGAATAAAATATTGACAACATTTCTGTCTGTAACTCATTGCTTATTGCAGTATCATTCCATTCAGATTTCTTACAGAGGACTTCAGAGTGATTGACCTTATGTATGCATGTACGTATTTTACTTTCTTGAACTGATTTTTTGCCCAAAAGCTATTGAGGAGGAATCGTTCTTTGACACCTCTTCATTTAAAATGTATATACCCAGAAATTAATGATTTTATATTTAGAATATTATTGGGTTTTATACTGGATTTATTACTGGATTTTATGTTTAGAATATTACTGGGTTTGTAATTTTGACAAAGCAGATCTATGTGCATTTTCCTGGCTGTATTCTTGAGTTATGGTTCAGAAAAACAACCTTTTACAGGACCTTTCATTTTTCTTTATTAGGTCCTGGTTTCAAAGGCAAACCTTGAACTGAAGATAACTCGCTATCAGATATAAGTGAAAATATTTCAGCCTGAGTGAATTTAGATTTCTCTCCTGTTTTTATCCTTGAAACATAAGGTGAGCTGAGGGTTTTAAAACTTCTTATACCTACTCATTTAAGCTACTATTCATTTAAGCTATCTATGGTGAGATTTTTTAGTTAGTCATTGGTTAGATAGAAAAAGGTGTTGTTTTGAGTAAAACAAAAATTAAAATTAAAAGGTAATGAAAGGGAAAGCACCTCCCATGACAAACTTAAACCCCTTATAGCTTATGTGAAGATTCAAAGTTCATCTCAATGCCAACTCTGCCTATATTTACCTGTGGAATGTTAAAGGAAAAAAAATCGTTTTGGATTGTAACGATCTAATTAGCCATGGTTTTTAAAAAAGACAGTAGATCCCTTCACTATTACTTTCTATATTCCCTTTCTTTGGTCTAACTTAGTTTGACATCCAGGTAAGTCACTGTGAAACTGTGAAACTCAAGTTTTTTCAAAAATGTAACTTGACATGTGGACAGTAGGTTAGTTGTAGCTAAAGGGTCTTGCTTGTCCGTTACCATTTTGTAACTTGCCTTTTAAACATGCAGTGTTGTCTTACCATATTTGTTTCTCATGCTTGTGTCACAGTGAATCTTTAGAGGTGATACTTTGACAGAATTCTATAATTGGAAAAAACTTTCAAATGTCCTGCTATTACTTTTTTTTTAATCTTGGACTTATAGAAATGTAGAGCAAATTAAAATTCCTGTATTAAGGACAGGATTTTCAAAATCTTTTAACAGCAGTCTAGCAACTTTCAGTGAAATAGCTGGTAAAGCGAATGATTGCCTTCAGTTGAAGATGTTAATAACACTCACAATTTTAACACAAGGTTCATGATGCTAGAGTTTGGGGTTTTTTAAATGTTGCAGCACTAACACTTACAACATTGACTTCTATTAAAAATAGTGTCAGATTATCTGCTTTTTTTTTTTCTGAGGAGTGTCACGTAATAAGTGGATAAACTGGAGGAAGAAAATTATTTTAGATAAAGGCTATGCAAAACCATGAATAATTAGTGTGCTGGGAATTTACTAGAGAAGCTCTGCATGTGTAAATGCTGATGTGATACTTAATATTTTAAGTAAGGGACTAGTCAGACAACAGTGATACCTTGACATGTTCAGAGAGCATGGAGTTTTATATGGTACTGTCTGAGATAGAGGAGGATTATGATGTCATATAGAAAATGGGTATGACTTTAAAACTGGCTAAATTACATGCTAGGACAAAATATGGACTTCAAGATTGTGTTCTATGGGCTTAATGAAATTCACCTGGTCAATAAACTCTAAGAAAGACCTTGTTTAATCGGAAACAGAACTAACACTAGCTGGTTTAGTTATCAAAATGTGACCATGCACAAAAGAAAAAGTAAAATTGAAGAAGCCTGTATAAAAAATGTACGAAACCAAGCAAGGATCTGGAATAATTTTTAAGAGAAGAAATAGAGAAAAAAATTAAACCAAATCAAACAAAAACAGATTAAAATCTCTTCAAGGAAGAGTGATTCTCAAGGCAGTAGTGGTGAAATTGCAGAAAAGAGCACCGAGGTGATACCCAGCAGACCCTGTAGCCTGGTCCCAGGGTAGAACACCTCATGCTATGACCACTGCACTGGTTTGCCCAGCCTTCCTCCTGGATAGCACAGTTTTACCCGCAGGATGGTGAGGGCATGTAATTTGTAAAACTGCATATATCTCGTATATCTGTGATTAAAGTGTTCTAGTCTCTGCACTGTCATTTTGTTTTAAACTGTAACACATGGTTTCTTACAATAAAGGAATACTTTCTGAATGAGTCCCTTCCAGTTCTGTTTTCCAGCACTGTTCACTACTTGCTTTCAGTTTGTTCATAGTCTGTGTGGTGGCAGAAAGCAGCTTTAAAACCTTGGCCTTCGAAATCACAATAAATATGCAGCCTTTGCTTGTTTTAACTTATATGTTTTATTGTGCCTCATAATACTCTTTAATACTATTATAAATACTCTCTTACACTATTATACTTCATTCAGTTCCTCCTAACCAGTATTAGGCTGTAGGAAGTTTGGGGCAAATAACTGGTCTTTCGGTTTCCTTGATGTTCCCATTGCACTCTTTAATATTGCAAAATACATCTGTAGGTTGCTTCATCTTATTTTTTGTTTTGAAATATGATTTTGAAAAAGCCAGAGCAAGAAAGAAGTTTTATATATCTACAGAACTGTTCATAGTACTGCCATGTGTTCATGTCCACGTCTTGAGCCTTGAATAGCTTACCGTTCTTGGATCCTCTCCTAAATCTCTGTGTGTGTCTTTTGTGTCTATCATCCACAGAGGGACAGTGACAAGACAGGGCAGACATCTGTGTTGAAGAATACCAGGGTTTTTTTAGACTTCTGTTTTGAGAATGCTCTTAACACTGTTATTTCAAACTATTGGTATACAAGAATATAGTAGTGAGAACTGAAATTTCCCAAATCAGTATTAACAGTTCACAGGAGATGACACAAGATGTAACAAGGAATTGAAAATTATCAACTACAGCAACACAAGCATTCTGTTCTTACCAGCGCAAACAAATTAGAGGGTTTATAATTTGAGAAGAGATAAAGAACTGTTCTAATACACAAACTGATAATATGATAACATTGAACAAGTGCTATATGTACTTGAATTTTAATCCAATCAAAACATTTTTAGAAGGTTACTTTTCTTTTTTTCATTTTGATTCTGAGCTGAGAGGAAGAAAGATCTACAAAAGTTTCTAGAGCATATTTTTAAGTTCCTTGAAGGAACATGTGGAGCATGCTGTTGATTAGCTGAACAGGAAATAGGGTCTGGTCAAAGAGAAAATCTCTCTGGGACACAAGGTCTAAAAGGGCAGACTGATTGTTGACAACAGAAAAAGGAGAGCTTGGAAGGATGACAAATAGGTATATTTAATCTGGGAAGGTAAGAGCAGAGAAGAAAGGAAATTTCATTTTGGAGGCTTTTAAGTGCACAAAGAATGAGTGAGGTGCAGGACAAATGATTATTGGTTTTGGTAGCAGTAATATGAAAAATGACGTGAAGGCTAGGGACCAAAGAAATATATATAAAATAAAAACAGACAGAAAAATCCCATCTGAAGTACAGTAGATGAGATTTGATTTTATTGGGTTTCAAGACAAGAAGGGGGGACAGTATTCTACACATCACTTCCCCAAGGCCGCACGCCCAGGCAAAGCCTGAACATATGTTTTAAGCATGCAATTTATGGATACAAGGTCGTCTTCTGTAAGGCAAGAATAATTGTACTGTTACCGGGTCCCTGATTTGTGTATATTTATAGAGCATAGGGGTCTCTTCATTAAAGTGATATTAAAATTAACTGTATTCTATCATTTTTATTAGAAATAGAGGTACCTAGACCAGAATATTTTTATCATCACACTAAGTAGAAATTGCATGTGTATTTGGAAGAGTGAATACATAGTCCAAATTGTTTTCCTTGAAAAATACTTTTAAGGTTCTGGAGACTTTGTGTGCAGAGTGTGGGTGTGGATCTGTGTCTGTGTCACAGGAACATATAGTTTCTTATTCTAATAATCAGTCATTCGCTTCTCATGTAGAACAGGCTGAACAGAGCAAAGGATTCAGTTCAAAGATTCAGACAACAATGAGAATTAAGACTCATTTTATTTTATATTTTGTCAAAGCTTATCAAGATAAAGTATTAAAACTTTTTAAACAAGACAATGTTTGTTCTTTTCTGTTGAGGGAAGTTTACTGTTCAGATTGTTTTAAGCCCCAGGGATCATACAACTCCTTTAAAAATTGAAAGCCTAAAATCTAGCTGATTATTAAATTCACATTCTGTAGATCCCTGTATAGAAAAGAGTTTGTACAGGGACTACTAACTTTAAAACTAGCATAGAGAAATGAAAAGGGAAATACAGGGCAAACAGGTGAGTAAACATCATTAATCTTTAACTAATAATTCTTGTGAGCCAAGGATTAAATTGAAATGAGGATTGTACGAACTATTATTTCCAGAAGATGGCAGTCTTACACTGTGTATTTTTGAGCATAAGTTTAGTCACTATTCATGACTGTACTTCACTGTACATTGCCTATTTGACTAAACTATTTAATTATTTATCTGTACACAAAAGGTAGAGTAAAATGTAAAATATAGTCATCTTCATGCAGCATTTACTCCAAAAAATATTATTTATTTTGCCAGCAAGAAGCATCACTAATCAAAATGAATCATTGTCTTTAACTAAAAATAATACCTGGACCTAAATAATGTTGGCTTTTTTTTTTTTTAGTAAAAGAAACTTTTACTCCCACTCCAGAACTGATAGGTATATTTTTTCTCTCTTGGAACCAATGCATAAAAGTAGAGAAAAATATTGAATATTGGAATGATACAGCAGCAGCTGCAGTCTTTCAACAGTTAAAATGAAGTAACAGAGAGTCAGGATGGTTATAACTATGCAATAAATGTCAGTCCTGAGCCTGATGAACCATGAATAGAAGTTCCATTTCTTCTTCACTAATACAAATTCGGACTTCACTAATACAATTTGGACTTACATCCTTAAAAAACTATATTTATTTTCAGTTATGATAAATTTTCTGTTGTATTTTCCAAAGTAATATATATTTTCAGAATTGGAAGAGTTGGATATCTCGGTTCTTTCGTCTTTATCTGAAAGTTCTACAGTCATTTTTCCAAAATCTGTAACAGGCAATCTTCTTACACTGTTTACTCTAAAGCTGTTTTTTTTATATACATTAGAAAGATATATCTGTTTACGTATTCTTTACATATATAAACATATATTTATGCATATTTAATCTATTACATGTATAATATCTCTACTTTTTTAAAAATTTTATATATAGGTTCTGTGATGCTATAACCAAGGTGTTTAAAAGAACTTAAAATAAAGCTCTTGGTTCTATGCATGAGGAGTCAGACATTGAGCAATGCAATTAATATAAAGCCAGCAAAAAACCATAATTTTCCAGCTATGTATTGATTAAGCAGAACAGGAAATATTTTTAAAGACATATATGTGCCTACTTAATTAATGTATTCTGTGTAAATTAGGAATATTTTTACAACAAATATTTAAGGAAAATCTGCAACAAAGCTGACCTGCGTGAACTGAATTGGAAGCCGTCTCGCTGTCTATCCCTGCAGTATACTTTAGATCTGTTGGATAGTTTGTTATGCGAGTTGCAAAAGAACCAATTAATGCTATGTGACTGTAGCTCGTTGATAGTTTGCTCTGGTTTTGGACATTGCAAGCTGTTCAGCTGTAGAAATGTTTTTTGATGTGTTTACACAGTAATTATATGTGAGGAATCCCGTCTGGTTTTCTTTTGCCCTTGCTGTTCATTGGAACCCTCTAGCTTTGTTCAGTTAAAATTCTCTGATCTAGAAATACAGCTATGGAACACAGATCTGACCAGTATTTGCGAGACCATGTTGGGGATTTTTTGAGGTAGAAATGTAATAGATCAGGTTCCTATGGTACTAATTCATTATTTTTATTTCAGAAAGAGTCTAGAAGACCAAATCTTAAACAAAAATATGCAAATATGTAAGCATAAAATTCTACAAATTGTGCTATTGCTGAAATTAATGGGGTCCAGTGAAGAGTGTAGTAATTTGAGACCTGGAAAACCCTCGGAGCTGGTTCTGTAGGGTACATGAATGCATCTTGCCATGTTCTGCATAGCAATGAACAACGAAAGCACATTGCAGACACACACCCCACCCCCGCCAAACCTGGTTGTCAGCTGATTCAGGCTTGAAAGTTATGTAGCCGTGTCATCATGTCATTTTTGTTGTGCTAGTACAATTGTAATTATAAATGCTTTTGGAACAGCATAGGTAATTGCACAGGAGACTGTGCTGTTTTACATGACTCACTGGTTTAGACAGCACTTATTCTGGGATGTGTGCATATTTCTGCTTGTTCAGTGAAAACAGATTTATGAGGTTGCACAGTTCATGCCACTCCTCTGAATCTGTTTTAAACCTCCCTATACAAAGATCATAAATGCAGTAAGGTCAAAGTTAACAACATCACAGAGAATTTTAAAGCCTACAGGGAAAAGAAGAAAGGATCCAGCATCTTCTGTCTGAAGTAGGAATAGTAATCTTAACTTCTCCTTTGCCAGTTTAGATTGAATATAAGTTTATTGATGCAATTTGAATATCATACTAAGGTACATTCTGTTTTATGCTTATTTAAGCTTTGAAATATGGAAAATATTTCCAAATTTCTATTACAACAGCAGTAGATATTACTATTTTAAAAGCTGGTATTTACTCTTTAGGGAGGAAAATGAATTATATGCAATGACCAAATGTTGGGTTTTGTTCAGTTTTTAATTCAAAGTTAAATTAATACTTCACACTGAAATTCCAGTTCTCTGATAGAAGCATTAAATTTCAAGATGCTTGATGCTGCCTTGCCTGACTTACAATGCAAAAACAAAGGTAGTTATATTATGACCTACCATAGCCGGTATGATCAGAGGGAAGAACATGATCACCCTTTCATTTAAAGCAAAGCTGCTTTTCCTTTTGCAGCAGTTCACCTAGTTCCTGTCTTCATGAAAGACATCCATCTGTGAATCCTACACAGGTCACAGTTACCTAAGTAACACAGGTGCTGAAGAAGCAGAGGAAAAGAGAATATAAGACTTACTGTATCTGTGTTGTTTAACATTAACCAGCTCCCTGTTGATCATACAGGCTACTGTATTTTGCTTGGTGTAATTCTAAATTCTTCATAGAATCGTAGAATCACCTGGTTGGAAGGGACCTTTAAGATCATCGAGTCCAAACATTCATCCTGCACTGCCAGGGTCCCTAAACCGTGTCCCTCAGCACCATATCCACACATCTTTTAAATGCCTCTAGGGATGGGGACTCCATCACTTCCCTGGGCAGCCTGTTCCAATGCTTCACAACACTCTCTGTAAAGAAGTTATTCCTGATACCTAACCTAGACCTCCCCTGGCACAACTTAAGGCCATTTAATCTGGTCCTGTCACTTGTCACATGGCAGAAGAGACCAATCCCACCTCCCTCAACCTTCCTTCATGTAGTTGTAGAGAGTGATGAGGTCTCTCCTGAGCCTCCTTTTCTCCTGGCTAAACAACCAGAGTTTCGTCAGCCGCTCCTCATAAAACTTGCTCTCCAGACCCCTCACCAGCTTTGTTGCCCTTCTCTGAACATGCTCCACCACCTCAACGTCCTTCTTGAAGTGAGGAATCCAAAACTGGACACAGTACTCAAGGAGTGGCCTCATGAGTGCCGAGTACAGGGGGACACTCACTTCCCTCCTCCTACTGGCCACACTATTGCTGATACAAGCCAGGATGCCATTGGCCGCCTTGGCCACCTGAGCACACTGCTGGCTCATATTCAGCTGGCTGTTGACCAACACCCCCAAGTCCTTTTCCGCAGAGCAGCTTTCCAGCCACTCTTCCCCAAGCCTGTAGCACTGCAGGGGGTTGTTGTGGCCCAACTGCAGGACCCGGCACTTGGCTTTGTTGAACTTCATACTATTGGACTCAGCCCATCGATCCAGCCTGTCCAGATCCCTCTGTAGAGCCTCCTGACCTTCAGGCAGATCAACACTTCCTCCCATCTTGGTGTCATCTGCAAACTTACTGAGGGTGCACTCAATCTCTCATCCAGATCATTGATAAAGATGTTAGAGAGGTCAGGCCCTAATACTGAGCCCCGGGAGACACCACTCACCACTCACACCAGACACCACTGGTGACTGGCTGCCAACTGGATTTAACTCCATTCGATACCACTCTCTGGGCTTGACCATTCGGAAACCACATACTCAGAAATATCAAACCTTTGGAATAAAACAGACAACAGAATTTATCAGTTCTACTACCAGCTTAGGGCAATACTTTCTATAAGATTTAAATAACTTCAAAACAGATGTTGGAAGAATTTTGGACTACCTTAAGGCTAAGAAATTAAACAATCATCTTCAAAAATTCATCTTAAGGTCCCGTTGTTAATTAAAAATCAATATGTGTCCAGAGTGAAAAAAATTACAACTCCACACTTAGTTTGTTTATGTTTGCTAATGAAAGGAAAGAGCCTAAATTACATATGTATGATCCACATGTATTTCATGTAGGTGAATATCTTACATCTGGAAAAAGAGACTGAACTCTGAAGAAGTTTAGAATGTTTAGAATGCTTAGAATGTTATACTTTGAAAGGCTGCATATACAATTTGGCACAAAACTGTTATTTTGGGACTACAGGAAGTTGCCTTTGGAAATACTTGTTCCCGGACCTTGAATACTGTCCTAAAAGGTGCTTCTGAGCACCTTTTAAAAATCTCCCTAATTTTCTTTTTAAAGAAAGGGGTAAAAATAAAAGAGGAAGATGCAACAAGCTACAAAATGTTAGGCAAGAAGAATAATGGAAAAGCATCTAATAAAATATTCTACTGATTAGACAACTCGTTAATGAAAGGATGAGAACCATATGTTATGTCTTCATCTCTCAGTATTTATATCTGGATTCCTCTGCTATTCCCTTATATATAACTGTGCAAGATATTCCAGGTGAAAATACTTGATCCTCTTCTTGGTGGTACGTGACTATGCAGAAATCAATTCGGGAAACTGTGAGCTAAGATGTCTGTTCATTATTGCTTTACTCCATTTGCTGCTTCATCTCCTTGGTGCATTTTTGCTGGTATGTAGATTGGGAACTATTTAGAGCAGAAGCTTTCTTTTTGATTACTTTTCTTAACACTGCCCAGCACAATAGGGCTCTGATCTTTGATTGAGGTACACATAAAAGAAAAAATCAGCACTAGATAATGGTCGTGTAAAATAATCCTCCTGCACTGGCATTCTCTAAAATTACCCAACTCCACTGAAATCAGTGGGTGTAATTGGGGTAAATGTCCTAAGCATAAGTAGGAGTGCCAAGATTTTTCCTTGACTTGGGAGGAGGGAGGTAATTTTCAGGAAAGTGTAATTAGTCTCTTAGCTGGATGACAGTTGTAGTCAAGGATTTAAAACAGATTTCCCTATCAAGCACCAGAACAAGTGTCTTATATCATTGTCTTTCACATTTTGAGTTAAATAATGAATTGGACAATATGCTTTTTGGCATATAATCTTTGTTCAGCATTCTGTCATGAGTAACTGCTTATCGGTTTATCAACTTTAATTGTAATGTTTTGAAAACAACAAGTACACTGAAAAGAGTTTAAAGCAAACAGTATGATTTTTTAGTAGCTAGTCCTGAAATGGCTTTATGTGATTTCTTTCAATAAAACAATTTAATACTAATACTGTTACTCTGATATGATGCTCTGAAAATAAAATGTAAACATCTATTCAGTAATTCTCAGAACACCTCTCTGAAGCACTGAAGTGTTAAGATAACAAATTTACAGATGAATAAACTGAACACAAGTGAAATGGCTGATATGAATTCGCGTTCTGAGTGATGGGCAAAACTAAGAATAAAGCAATGGATCTCTGCAAAAAAGACTGGAGTACTTTCTGAGACCCATTGCCGTGGGACAGTACTTATTCCCTTCAAATCATGTGGGGACACTGACAGTTGAGATGTGTATTTTTTTTTCCTCCATGTAACATTGCTGTGGCCAAAATAACCCCCAAAACCGCATCCCACCTAAGTTGTTTTATCTATATTTGCTGACACTTAAACTTAGATCACATAAATTTATTTAGTAAAGAGATCATATGTGGGTGTATTATAAGTATGATGAATTGTACAAGTAATGACAGCTGAAATATTTCAATCATACTTGCAATTATCAAGGAATGGTAACAATATTTTTGTGTCAAAAATTCTTTTCCACTTGCTTTCTTGCTTCTTCCTGCCATCACAAATTTTCCTAGAAGATGTCAGTGCAATTCTACCACAGACCACACTACAACGTCAAATCTTCTGTTAATTAGAATGTGAAGATACCAAGGTATAGGTATGCTATCAAGACAAAACAAGATGATGAGAATAAGACTTGACATGATGTCAAAACAAATGAAAATTATATATAAGTTACTTCTCTGCTAATAAAGAAGAACATTTAAAATATTGACAGTTATGGTATGTTTTGGTGGGGGATTATTTCTAAAATAGGATATTAGAAGAACTAGTAAGTGAAATAGTCTGGTTGGAAAACCTCAAGGACAGAAATGTGTTGGAAGTTTGGAATACGTTAAGTTTGAAGAAGTGGGACTGTGGGGCTGACTGGACATTAGTTCCCTTGTACTCCTTCCTCCTTTTTTTGAAGATGGGTATAAACATTTTTCCTAGTTTTCCTAGTCAATGGAACTTCCTCCAATTCCCATAACCTTTCAAAGATGGTGGAGAATGTTTTCATGATGACAGCAGCAGGTGTACCTTTAGGTACACTGTATCCGGTATCATGGACATTTTATTTGCAGTTCATTAGGCAGTCCGTAAGTCATACATTCTCTGTTTTCAGGTAATAGTTTTTTCTCTCTAACAAGTCATAAACATGTGAGAGACCTAGAGACAAACTTTGTCAACAAAGACTTGGGGAAAGGGTGCATTTAACACCACAGCCTGATGTCCCTTGTCACTTACCCTCTCCGTTCATCTAAGGGCTCACATTTTCCTTGGTATTTCTTTTGCTGCTGTGGTGTCAATACAAGTTATTATTGTTGTCATTTATATTTCCCACAAGTTTAAACTTCAGTCAGTCTCTGGTCCTCCTAATTTCATCCTTGTATGTCTTGGAAATATTTCTGTATTCCTCTCACATGGCCTGTCCCTGCTACCGCCTTCCTTACACTTCTCCTTTGAGCTCCATCAGGTCATTCAGCCAACTCTACTGCTCTGCTGCCTGCTTAATTTCCTGCACATCAGTGTGTACCATTCCTGTGCTTGGAAGAGCTTCAACACCTTTAAAACTCCTTTAAAACATGTAGCTACTACTGCTTGTGTTTATGAGATTGTGTGACTTAACCACAATTTATGGTTAGACCAATAACCCAGAAAGCAGGAAACTCTTTTTGCACATTGCCACAGGGAAGAAATAAGTATGTTTAAGAGAAAAAAGTTTTAACCTAATTCCTCTGTATATCTCTTAAATGTGAGAAACCAAATATTTCAGTTATGGATTCTAGAAAATTTCTCTCCTTCCGTCTATCTCACCACCCTTTAATTCCTAAAACACAGTAATATAATTGAAACACCTCATGGTCATTCACATTTTCATGCTACCCTTCTGTTCAAAATGAATAATTTTTTGTACATTAGCACAGATTAAGAGAATTATTAGTTTCCCACTACTTTAAAATTTCTGTATATGAATAATCTTTTGTGGAAATACGTGTCTGAATCTGCTTTGGCAGAAACAATAAATTTCTTCTGGTTTGCTTGATTTTGGCTGGTGCAGGTACTACCCATCAAATTCTACGAAATCCAAGGGAGAGTAAGTAGGGACAGGTTTGATCCTTCCTGTTGGAGGTAAGTGTTATACAATAAAGGCAAAAACAGACAATTTTTTATGGCCTGAGAGTTCAGGCATGTCTTTCAGATGTACAGTTGTGTCATTTTGTGGATTGAGTTGTTCCTTTTTTGTGTTGGCTTTTGTGGTTGCTGAATTGGCATAAAGCCATTCCCAGTAAGAAAACAATACATTTAAAAAAAAAAAAAAAAAAAAAAAAAAAAAAAAAAAAAAAAAAAAAAAAGGGAAAAAGGTATAATGACTTACTCCATTTTAAAATAGAAAGTAAATAAAATACAGTTCTCTTACTTTTTTCCATATATTTATAAAAAGTTGACATCATAATATTAGCTACTGATAGTCTCAGATGTACAAAAGCTCAGTAACAAAATTTTGCTACAACAAATCAGAACACGAATGTGAGTGATTCTTTACATAAATAAGAAAGTTTACAGTTTTATGTCACTTTTTGAAGAATAATCATCTTATGGTAATTTTTATTAGTCTTTACTTTGACCAGTTCTCCAGGACGGACACCTAGCCTTGTTTTTCTGTTTGCAACCCTTAGTGAGGTTAAGGTGTCTGGGCCCTGGCAGAATGCTGATACTAGTACTGCCAAACCTCCAGATGCACTCTTATTAAAATTCTCCGTGAGTGAAATTAGTGCAGCAGTGTAGCGGAGGACTGAGATAATGGCATAACTACCATTGCATGGAGTAATAGCACAAGGTGCTTGATTCATGGTTTTCAAATACGCTAATTTTCAACGTATCTAACACCCTACAGCCAATACCGTATAAAAAAGGGGAAACATTTCTTCGCCAAGCAGATCAGTTGTACATTGTGTTCAGCTTTATGATATGCCAAGTGTGTCCTCATGCCTCAATTTTAAGTTACAGCTGTTTTATAAACCAAACCTGGTTGTGAATAAGAATGTTGGAACCTTTTGGTCCTCTTTTAATTACTTGCTTAACATCAGAAGAAAAACTAAGTGTAGTAAAACATTTATTTCCCCAGCATAGGATGAATATGACAGCATATGCAACTATTTTACTCATTCTGCTGCATTAAAATATAATATTCTGATCACACTTTAGTTTCTGGCTGGTTAACATCTGGTTAAGATTTAAGTATTTTTCACAGGTTTTCTCACACATTTGTAGACTCAGCATAGATTTTATGTATGGACCTTCAATATTTACCAGAGCCACTAAGGGTAGGAAATAGCTCTCTAGCTTGACTGAGTTGCCAAGTACAGCAACTTATTAATAACAAAGATAAGACAGATGATAAGACAGGAAGAACATGTAAGCAAATACTGCACTAAAATACCTGACTTCTTTCCCTCACTGCACTATCCCCTGTATGGCACAGGAAAGTAATGTTATTTGTAAAACTGTGTGTTTCTGTGATTGAAGCGTTTTAGCATCCAAGACCATTTAGCTGCCACAATGTAATTTGTTCTTAAACCATGACAAGGAAAAAAAACCAGCTCCCACAGATCCACTACATTTAAAAAAAAAAAAATCAAGGGAGCGTAATACAGGTTATAGTTATCGGGTAACAATGTGGAAAGGGCAGGAGGAGAAATCTAGCAGTACAAGCTCCAGCAGGGCTGGGTTTTTATGTAGTACCAGGCTAAAAACTGTCCATGTGTCTTCTCTGTATGATATTACCATAACGTTTTAATGTATGTCCACTGCATTACTGGTCAAAAAAATCTTTACCAGGATACAAATTGTTGGAGAAGCTTCATGAAAATTGTCTGTCCCCAAAGTATCACTACATTATAACCACATTCTAGTTCTAAAATGATGCCACTAGCAATTAAGACAAATCAAGCTGGTTTTGCCTTAGTACACCAAATGTTTATGTCTGGTTTTAGCTGTGCTATATGTAAACTAAACAGTAGTAGACAGTCTAATCTACCCTACCAAAAATTGTAGATGAGCATGTGGGAGAGAAGTAAAACTGTGTGAAACTAAGATGCTTTCTGTGAATGTTGCATATTAGCCAACCCCCTCTCCCCTAAAACCAATCACACGAAACCACATGGTCTTGTCTAACGTTTTGCTTTGCAAATTGCAGCTTGTTCCTTTTTCTGTGCAAATCAACATGATCTAATCCCATACTTTTCATTTAAATAAAATCCTATTTAAACACTTGAACTTTCTGTGTATTGGTTATTCGTGAACACTTTAACGTCTGTCATAGTCAAATGAGATAGAAGATAATTTTCAAGACTGGATGTCTGCATCTTACTCAGCCTTCCAGATCTGCTGGTTAATGTATGGTTACTTTAAGAACTTCCTGACTATCTTACTCCTCGTGGCTATATTAAAAATACAAACTGTGAGTATAGCTTTTGGAGTATGGAATTCAGTTTCCAGGCAATAAACACTGAAGAACTGTGAAAGGGATATTCTTTGTTGCACAAAATTACCATATTACTTTGGTATTGAGCTACCTGTGCGCTTGCTGACAGCACACACATCCAGTGCTGTGGTAACATGAAGGTATTTGTAAATACCTAGTTCTCAGGAGGGAAGGAATGAGGCTTAATTGGTATCTTGTAAATAGCAACAGTTTGGGCAGGGCAGGTCTTTTTGCCACAGAAAAAAGGGATGCAGTCTGCATTCTAAAGAGAAAATAATTTTGCAGATTCATATTTCCAGTTAATCTGTTATGCTTATTTTTTTTAATTTTTATTACAGTTTCCAGTGATTGCTGGATATTTTACTTCATTTTATTGATTTTTAAAATATCTGGGGGAAATCAAGAAGGATTAGAAAGAAGAGTTGGACTGTGAGATTTCTGTAGGCTGCATCTGTACACTGGTAACAGCACCATTGTGAAACAGAGTAATTCCTTCAGAATCATGGGATCATTTCTCTCCTCTAGAAAGTCCAAAAAATAAATTTACAGCAGCTACCAGACATTCACAATAGCATAATCATCTTCCATTTTTCTTATGTCAGTCAAATTCTGTGTAAGCATGTCCTTATTTTCTAGATCATATTTTCATTTCCATTTTCATTTTTTCTGGATACTTAAAAAACATTGAAAACATGAAGACACTGCATCTAAAACATTCACTGAATATGATGTAACTTTGAAGAAATGTTATCATCCCATCCACTTCAGTGAACTCTGCTCTGATACCTAGTGAGAAAAACAAGCAAACAAAACAACCAACCAATGAAACAAAAATCCCCACACTGAAACTCACATCAAAGAACCTGAACAAGAAAGATAGAGAGGAGATTGCAGATATCTGTGCTTGTAGTGAGTGTACTAACTCAATTTAGCATTGCATTTGGAAACAGTTATATCTCTTTGCTTCAGCTGAGAATGACCCAGAGCTATGGGATGCATTAGTTTGGTCCATCCAGGGAAACCAAAGTGAAGAAATCTACTTGTGCTGTCCCAACTTCCTCACCAAACATGATCCTGCCCAGTTATAAGCCATCCAGCAGAGCACACTGAGGACAAACAAAGCTCCTACAAAATCGTGACCTGATGTGTAGTGCCTTAGGGGTGCAACATATTTCACAGTTGAAGATTATTGCTTTCCTGAGTCTCTTGATGCCTGAATAGCATGAATAAGTGAGATACAATATCAGAAAAGGCTGTGTAAGTATTGAATTTCCTTTGCTATGCTTACACTGACACTGCAGTAGATTTGTTTTAAAAAAGTTTTGTTTAGACTCGCTTGGTGTGAGAGAGTTCAGTGCTTTTTTGTTCCCATAAAAGCATGGAAAGATATGAGAGAAGGGAGTTAGGCACTGAAAATAAGCTCTGTATATATGGGGGAAAATCGTTTATGTCTAACAGCCTCCTCAGCTAATGCAAAGCAACAAATCTTTAAATTTTACATAGTTCCCAACAGAGGGACAAAGACTTTAAAAAAGGAGCTAATTTAATCAAACCTCTTGTCTTTCAGCTCTTAGGACTGACAGTCTTAGAACTGACACTGAAGCTGTTTATTCAATATTCTTCACACGGAAGAAAAAAGATACAAATAAAGTTAATAGTTCAATACACAACAAACCGTAACATTTAATATGTAAGCATTAACTTTTTTTTTTTTGGCATGAGTAAAATGTAGTGTTTTGATATTTTTTTTTCATAGGTTGTTGTCAGAAAATACAGATTCTAGCAGCGAATCTATTCAATTTGCTTAGTCATTTTACCCATAAAATGGGTAGAGGTTTAAAATAACTTCACCTATCTACTTTATTAGGGTTTCAGTTTGGTGGATGCTCTAAAATTTTATGACATTTGTAAACACCTATCTTCATAGATGTTATTGCTGAATTTTATATTGTATACAACACACAGACCCTCAAAAAAAGCTACCAATAACAAACTGCCTTTAAGCTCTTTATTTGAGATGATGCTGGGAAGAAAAAAAGCTTCTTGAGTTAACCTTCAAAATCCTTTTAAACAACTGTCAGAACACCAGAACTTTTAAAAGGTTTCTAATCTATCCACAGGATTTCACTACTTAAATATTGGTGAGCACACCAAACCACACTCCCTGTGACACCTTGTAGCCTTCTTGTTAACTTTCCCTTTTTCAGGGAAATTCTTTAATAGAATTGTTTTGGGTCTTTTTTGGAAAACAAAACAAAACAGAACAAAACAACAAAGCAACAAAACCTCAGTAAAACCACTTCTGTACACCGAATGTATTACAAATATGTTTAAGTACAGTTTGAGTCAGCTTTGTACATGATACATAAACAAAATCGCAACCTATCCTTCACAGATAGTTTTTCTCAAGATAACTCAGTGGATGCAAATGTCTTGCTGGGAATGCTCTGGGGATTTAAGTAGTAATATAGACAACTAAACTTTAAATCCTAATCACATGGACTATTTTAAGATGCCCATACCTTGCCAACACATTCATACACATTTCATTGCGGTGTTCTGCTTTTACACATACTTTAGTAACATAATATTAATCCCATTTCATCTGGGATATTTAATGAGATAAAAGATAAAAGAAGCAGCAACGTATTACAGCTAGATAAAAACACTAGTGCATTTTGTAGATCAGGTTATAGAATGTTCTCAGAGGATCTTGTCTCAAAGCCACATCTGTTCTTACTGACGCTTAATATGAACATATTATACAGTCACTTCACAAACAAAACACACGACATCTTGCAAGTTTTCAATGTTCAAAACAAAGTCACACAGCACAGTTCGTGTGTACTTAGAATTTACCAAGAAAATCCTTTTTTCATAGGTTGTTGTCAGAAAATACAGATTCTATATCTGTATCGAATCTATACAGATTCGATATCTCTAACCTTGCAAATCACATAGAAGACAAAATTTTAAGGCAAATTTTAGAAATTATTTGGGAAACATAGCCAGATCACTCCAGTTATAAATAATGTGAGTTGTTATGATGGACAATAAAGCCCCAGGTTTGGTTGGGATGGGTAAAACACAGAAGGCATGAACACTCTAAGTTTTAACAATGTTGTTATTCTCTCTCTGCAGTCAGCCTACCACCATACCTCAGTTCTACTGCCTGCTGCATTACATAGTTCATTAGGCAATAAGTCGCTAGCATTCAGTAGTGTTGCCTAGAGAAAGGGATTTTTTTTCAAAAAAATCTACAACACTGTCCCTTTTCTCAGCATAACAGTAACATTGAATCATCATGCTCAGATGCTTGTTTTTCTCTTCTGGCTTATCTATGGGGAATATCTTCTTTTCTCCTCTATCTTTCCCCTTTCTTAAATTGCTTCTGAGTAGTCCCACTAGTTATGGTGAGACTGCATACAAATTTTTACTCCGCATTAATAGAAAATGACAGAAAATAACAAGACACTCTTAACCAGCAAGGAGAAGGCATATTTAAAGCATATTAACTATTCTTGTAAAAAATGTATTTTGAACTGACCACAAGACACTGTGGACAAGTGAAAGTGTTAGAGCTGTGTCAGGCACAGCACTGAACATCAAATTTACAAACTCAGTCACAATAGAGGTGAGTAAACCAGGGCATAGTCTCATATTTCTTTCAGAATTCAAGCAAATACTTAACTGGTGTAGCACCTATGTTGCAAATACGAGTTGTCAAGAGATTGGAAAACAGTTACAATGTGAAGCTCTTTAAGTCAGAAAAGGGGAAAAGCTAAATACAAAACTGAAAGGGCTATGATGTGTAAGCAGACATTCACATGCAGGAGAGTGAAACAAGAACATAGTATATTGGATATTACTTGAGTTTCTCATAACTGGACATTACTTGGAAGAGGGAAATAATGGTGTAGAACAAATGAAGCAAGGGGATTAATTATGTCACATCTACCAGAAGAGTAGAAAAACGGGGTAGACGAAAAGCAAGGCTAGAAGCAACCTTGAAAGGTCATGTGTTATCTCCCTTTGCCTCAAATTATGTTTCTGCATCAGCTATCTATATCTCCTACAAATACTTCTGAAACTTTTTAAAAATACTTTCACTGATGAAGATTTCACAACTAGCCAGACAACCTGCTCTTCATCTTACCACATTTAAAATTGGAAAATGTGTTCATTAATGGTAATTTTGTGTACCTTTTACAGCATTTGGGTTTTGTTGTATTCAAAATATGCATTAAATATGACTGACTTTCTTTCTCTCTGCAGTTCCCCTTAACTCATTAAAATGTCTTCGGCAAGTCATTGACATTATCCAAATCATTAAGTAGAACACTAAGTAATCTAGGAAACTAACAACAGTAGGAAGATTATTCTCAATCTTAAAACCAGTAAGATTTTAAAAAATCCTGAAAATGTCAGGAAGTCTGAATGAATAGCTAGTGGAAAGAAAGGATTCATAAAGAAAGAAAAAGAAATAAATTATCTGGATCAGACGAGTCTTACAAGATTTTATTGTCATTTATTGGTCTGAGGCAGAATTGCAGCACTGAAGCTGAAAACAAGTTTGGAGAAAAGGAAGTGACATAAAGGAGATCAGGTCCATAAAAAGATGATTGAAACGAGACCTGAAGGAAAGAAAGGATGGGGTTTATTTTCACAGCCATGATAGCCAGGTGGAACAAGCCAATGGGATATTCGATACCATACAGACATCATTCCCAGTATTTGTAAGAGGGGGCTAGCTGGAGGGACACACAATTTAGGACAGCAGTGGGGCAGAGTGCAGCTCAGTGGGGCGGTGGCAGTAAGAAGAGCGTTGTAGACATCATTCCCAGTATTTGTAAGAGGGGGCTAGCTGGAGGGACACACAATTTAGGACAGCAGTGGGGCAGAGTGCAGCTCAGTGGGGCGGTGGCAGTAAGAAGAGCGTTGTATATCACTTGCTTTATTATTGATGTTACTATTGTTTTCGCTCTCTTTGTGTTGTTCAAGTAAATTCACTTTATCTTACTCCACACAGCTTTACTTTTACATTTTTCTTTCTCCCTGCTCTCCGGGTATAGATAAGAGAGAGCAAGGGGTTTCATGGTGCTAAGTTGCCAGCTGGGTTTAAACCACAACAGTCCTTTTCAGCATGCAATGTGGGGCTCAAAAAAGGGTTGAGATAAGGACAGGTTTGACCCAAGCGTGTTAAAACAATTTTGCTATATGCACTTTCTATATTAGTTAAGTAGTCCATGTTCACCATGTTGGTTCAGTTGTTCACAAGGTGTGGTTATGTATATCCTTATGCCCACCAAGTTTATCATCTCTGGGAGACAGGTCAGGACTATCATGTTGCTGTATTTGATATTGTCAACCTATGATACGATTATATCACTGGTTACAAGGTTAATTTGGTATTTACATGTGGCATTGTCATATTTTAGTAACATCACCCAAGGCAAGACAGGAGAGGAGATTTTTTCAGTTTTTAAGAATTTTGAATATCCTTGGGATACCCAGGCCAAAATGCTCTTATTGTTATGTCTTCTGAATGTATTTCAGATCTTGTATATTTTCAAGAATACCACCCAGAGCTCTGCCCTGAGACTGGAGAGTTATGAGTAGCAGTGTTTGTGCGAGAGTATGGGTAAGTGTCTACGACATGGTCCCCTCCAATGTTTTGGAATCGTGCCCATGAACAGGTGAAAATCCCTGACAAACTCATAAAATATTTTGGGAAAGTATGTTTTCAACCTGGCAACTCCAGAGAGGCACAAATCACTGCAATGTGCTGGGGCCTGGCCCATGCCTCCTGAGCCTTGTTCAACACTATTCAGTGCCCTCAAGAGAAGGTCTGTGGGCCTAAAACAGACCAGCAGGCACTGCAGGTGAACCAGGGAACCAACCTGTGCTGGTAATAGCTGCCTCTATAAAGAAAAAGAAATATACTAAAAAATCAGTCTGTTTAGTGAGGGATGATGATGAACCAGGGCCATCATGAGCACAGGAGGAAGAGGCAGAGCCAGAGGTGATCACCTGATCCCTATGCCTAAGTGAGCTGCAAGATAGGAAAAGGATTTCAGCTGTCATCCAGCCACATTGTTACCTGGCTGCTCCAATGCTGGAATAAAGGCAGCAGTAGTTTGACATTAGAAGGTAAGGAAGAATATTGACAGATTTACTTTTTAACTTCTGAGCTTAACTTTATTAGGTTGTCTCAAAAAAAAAAAAAATCATTCACTATAGCACAAATCTCTCAGGTATGCAGCAATATTCAAACATTTAAACATGCTTCTAATGGTTAAAAAATAGATAAAACTTATTTAATTGTCTCCAGTTATACATTTTGCAATATAGACTATTAAAGGTTTTGATCATGTGGTGATCATGCACAGATTGGAACATGAATATTTAAATTTTAAGAGGTAATTTAGGCAAATTGTGGAGCTGGGGTGGGGAGAAGATCAGATAACTAGTTCTCGGCCTATGTTCACAGAATCACAGAATCACAGAATCACAGAATGGTTGAGGTTGGACTGGACCTCTGGAAATTATCTGGTCCAACTCCCGTGCTCAGGTAGGGCCACCTAAAGCCAGCTCTCCAGGCCCATGTCCAGAAAGCTTTTGGTATCCCCGAGAACTGAAACTGTACAGCCTCCCTGCGAAACATGTTCTTTCAGGGCAGCTCTTTGTTCCAGGATTCAATTCAAGCAATCATTCTGCACTCCTTCCTGTGGATTCTAAGGGCTTTTCACAACTTCTGAGGCCAAATTGCCTGTTCCCACACCTCTCAGCAGGCTTTCAAATCCTCCTGACTTGCGAGATGAAATATGGGTTCCTGACTTTCCACCTTGTTTATTTATTAATACTTTTCTTGGTCCTATTTGACCTCCTTTAACTACAACAAAGTGCAGGTATCTATTCTAGGGGAAATTCCTCAGAGGACCAGCTCCCAGAAGATACTGTGAACAAGAGCACATCTGCGTGATTCTTGCTATCCTATGAAATCCTCCAGTACTGGTCTCTGAACTTGCATCCTCAAGGGCAACAAGGACCCTCATGCTACACACCAGATTGTACAATATATCCCTCAGGTTCACACTGCATAAACAGTCCTCCGGTGGGCTGAAATAAAGCCACCAGATCCTTTAAAAAATATTGAGCAGGTGCAAAACTGGACAAAAATAGTCACCCCACCCACCTCACCCCAAGGAGGTGGAACTTGCATCTCTGAACCAAAGATGTCTTGAAGTCCCTCAAGAGGTTGGAGAGGAAGGTACTTGGGGAATGGAATATAATAGCTGTGTCACAGGGAGAACTGTAAGAAATGAATGATATACTGCTCCCAGGAGTGGAATGGAAGGAGAACTGCAGAAGTGGATTGTCTTGCTGTTCCAAGGACCACATATGATCCATTTGTACCAGTTTTGAGGACTCACCCCAGCTCCTTCCAGGGGAGTGAGGAATCCTGCCACCAACTCTTCCCTCCACCTTGTCTGGGCAGCAAGATCTCACACATCACTGCCACCTCCCCAGCTCAAAGGAGGTGGAAGTAAGGTGCCTCTTGCCGTCTACAGGCCAGCACCAAAGTGTGACATGAGCAGGACAAATGGTGGTAGGGAATGGCCATACATCCATGCAGCCAATTTAGGGGCAGAGGCAAAAGGCAATCTCCCATCCCAGTAGTAACTGGGGCCTCCCCTGCTTAGCTTCCCCAGCAGGATGCCCCAAGGGTCCTGTAGCTGCTACGTTGTCCTGGTTTAAGATAAACAGGATTGGTTTGTTTTTGGCACATCAAACAAACAGTGGTATATTTCTCCCATGTACACCAGCGAATCTCATTCATTGTGGAGCTTTCAGCATGCTCAGTGTTTCCTTAAAAACAGTGTGCAGAAGAAATTGCACCACTCTTTTTGCCTGCATTCAGACCTGCCACAACCCCCCCTTTCTCTCTGCTGCTCAGCGCTGCTGCTGCCACAATCTCTACCCTGCTCCATTCCAGGGCCACCCTGCATCCCCTGATGCTCAGCACTGCTGCCTGCTGCAATCTGTGCTGCCACTCGGCCCTGGGGCTGCCCCATGGCACTTCCACTCAGCGCTGCTGTTTCTTTTTCTCATCGCTTGTCTGCCCTGAGGCTGCCCCGTGCTACCACTGAACGGACTGCTGCAACTGTCAATACTGTCGGCCTGGCCACCCAAATGCTCCAAGTGCTGCTGCTGTTCTCTGCTGCCATCATTTCTCCAGCCTGGTCCTGCACATGGACAACCGCTGCTGCCGCTGTTCTGCCCCACTCACCACCCAGGGGCGCCATGTGCTGCCACTGTGGAACTGACTGGAAGCTTTTATTATTGCTGTTTCTTTAACTGTGGTTTGGGTGCTTCCCCTTCACCCTCTGCCCCTCCCCCCCGTTTGTTTTTTCTGTGTATAATATCTTCCTTTTGTTATTAAAACTTAATAGATGCCTCACAAACTATTTCCTTCTTCTCATCTCTTTTCTTAATCCTTTCTCCTGGAAAGGGAGTGAGGCTAATTAGAGAGAGAGAGTTTGTCCCATGATTGGACGGTCTGGGTCAACCAGTGACATATGTGAACTGAACGGACATGTTAGAGGGATGGTACATAGACTAGAGGAATGATATCTGTGCATGTATATATATACATATGAATGACAGGTCAAGTAGTGGATCTGGGCATGACATAGATCATACAGAATAAGGAGTGGATAATGGTTTTGGCTAGGATAGTGTTAATTTCCACAGCCAAGATAGCTGAATCAAACCAGCCAATGGGATATTTGATACCATACTGATGTAATACCCCGTATATGTAAGGGTGTGTGTGGGGGTGCAGTTTCAAACAGCACTTTGATGCAGCTTGGCATGGAAGTGGTGATCAGTGCATTGTATATCACTTGCTTTATTATTGTCATTACTATTGTTTCCTCTCCTTTTGTGTTGTCTAAGTAAATCCTCCTTATCTTAACCCAAGTGGCTTTTCTCTTACCCTTTATATCCTCCCCTGACCCTACCAGGGGTAGGAAGGAATGAGCAAACAGCTGCGTAGTTATCAGCTGGGTTTGAAACACAACAAAAGGGAACAAGGAATTAGTATTCAATCAGTTCTGTACAAGTTAAATTTAAGCTAATAGCATGGAACAAGAAGAGATGACAGAGAGAGTTTAAAAGAGAGGCCAAGAGCAGAAAAATCTGTATGCAAGATATTACCATAACAGCTGATATTCAGAGACTTTTAAGAAGAATTAGTCACACTCAGAAAGCATTCAAAACAAATGAAGGTGCCTAAGAACAGAACCTTTCATGTTCTTTCATTATCTGGTTACTATTTTTGAATGTACAGTTTTGCAGTACAAATGGAGGAGCTGAAATTGTATCTTCCCTCATAGCATAATTAGTTTTATAATTTAGGACCTTTCCTTCTCACTAACTCAACTAAAACAACAAGTAGCTCTTTTATGAAAATAAACATATGATTATTCAAGTAGTACCAACAATGCACGAAATTAAAAGTTTTAAGGTTGTAGACTCCTAACATTTGCACTCTTTGCTTCAACATGATTTTCTGTCTAATTACCAGAACAAATGACTATTCACTCACACGGGTCTTCAATACAGCCTACTTACGGTTTGCCCTTATACCCAGCTGCTAGCGTTCAAAAGATGATTTTAAAAGAGGATATTAATTTTTGTTAGTAAGAACATATCACTGTCTCAAGCAGTCTTTCAAAAAGATAATATAATAATGAATTAATTATTTTTAAGCTCCTGTTTTTTTTTACAGAGCCTACCAACACCTTTTAAAATAGGTGTATTTCTTCCTTACCTCATAAAAGTTCGATCTATCATTAAAAAATGCATCTTGTTTATTATCATAATATTTTGACAGCAAGGACCATATAGATTCTTGCTGTTTTTGATGACAACCTAACTTTTCATTGCTAAAATGCGAAACACAAAATACTATTTTTGATTTACTGTTGGTGTGTTCTTACTTTGTGCAGTCTGATCACAGTTGCAGAATGGAGCCTGAGAAAAGATAGCAGGATTTTTCCATTAACAAATCAGTGGAAACTAGCTTTTAGTTGCAGGAACAGTACCTCTCAGAAATTATATTTTACTTCCCTCATATCATCTTACTGCTGGTATGATAAACATTACAAATATTGATAAGTTTTTGTTAATCTAACTAAATACACCTCATCACCTGTTTTTTGGAATAGAAGCTACTTTTGAAGTACAGTGTCAGATCTTCCCCACGCCCACTGTGTTTCAGTTAACTGCACTGAAATCCTACAGTTCTGTAGTCATGAGAGAAAAAGGCAGTCTTGGAAGTTAGTTGGCCAAGAAACTGTAAAACAATACCCATAACACAGTCATGAAGTCTGTTCCTTTAAAGTATAGGAACTTATTTGATAGATAAATATCTTATAAAACTTGTCAGTCTGTATTAGGCTGATGTAAGACGTATTCTGCTTACACTCATCTCAAAAGTATTGTTAAATTGTTCCAAGTTCATCTTATGAAACTCTCACCCAAAATATTATTTCATTATCAAAATAAAGTTCCATTACAAGGGCTCAAGGGAAGAAAAAAAAAACCAAAATGTATCACCCGCACTTAGCAAATACTTGTATATGGAGGATCACCGCCTCCCTAACATTGTGTTCTACAGGGAACTCGCCACCGGCTGCCGCAAGAGAAGAGCTCCAAAGAGGAGATATAAGGACTCCCTGAAACAATACCTCAGCCTTGGCCATATTGACCACCATCAGTGGTCCACCCTGGCCTCCAATTGGGAGATTTGGAGACACACCATACATAACGCTGCTGCCTCCTTTGAGAGCACACGTAGAATCAGTCTTGAGGAGAAGAGACAGCGCAGAAAGAACCGTGCCTTGACTATACCACCCAAGGAGACCTTCCGGTGTGCTCTTTACAACCAGTCTTGCCTATCCCGCATCGGCCTTTTCAGCCATCAGCGCACTTGCAGTAAACGTGGGTAAAGCCCTTCCCAAATCTTCGTCCGCGAAGCCAAGCCATGATGAATATTTATCTTGGCTGTATTCAACAAGGAAAATATTTCCTGTAAAGCTAGTGTGCTGGGAGACAGCTCCCCAAGTTTATTTCATCCTTGTCCATTTAGACAACAGCTCCTCTACTTTATGTTAATTCCCTGTCTCCTCCTCTTTGTACTGTGTTGTCATGCAACAGCCCCAGGGGGCAAGAGGGCTGGAGGCAGAGAAACAACAGGAGCATTTTGTGTAATGCAGGTGTTAACCATGTCCTGCCCTACTGAGATAAGAAAGATGCAGTCATTATGTAAATCTGTGGCTATGTATGCCTTCCAGTGGTCATCCCTTCATCTTATTATTGCTTCTCATCTTCCAGAATTTCCTGGTAGTAAACAGGATAAACGTATAGTAAATTCTTTCCTTGAATGGTAAAGGATAAAAATACAGAAAAGATTCTACATGCACAATTTTCTCTTTTTCTTTGAATTTGTATCTCCAAGGAGCACCTCATAATCTAAAATCATTCCTGAGGTATTATATTTACTTCCTCATCCTTATATTATTCACATATCAAACTGGGAAACATTACAGTCTAAATATATATATATATGTAGGATTTCTTTCTTATTCATGCTGCTTATATACACAAGAAGTATGCAACTACTGTCTTTAATGACTGCAATAACTCAATAATTTGTATTGGCTGTTTCCTGAGCAGACATTTTTTGTAGAGCTTTTTGACCAATTCTTATGGGAATGTATAAGCTTGATTGCAGAAAAGGAACAAATCCATCGTCAACTACAGTGGTGTTTGAATGTTCTCCTAATGCAGTCCATTTCGCTGATGTATGCTGAACCTACCAGAACATTTCAGTTCGGTTCTCTATCTGAGAGCCACACTGAGGAATACACAATTTGGATTTACAACATCAGAGCACATTACGGAGTACAGTAATTCAGTAAAACATAAGAGCATAGATAACAAGAGAACCACAGGTCCTCTGGTACAAACAACTGTTTACAGACTTTCAGTGTCCTCCAACGGGCCATATTACTGTCCAGGACAATCCATGCACAAGAGGCAGTATCCCAGCCATTTTGTTCTGTTCCAAAAGTTAACAAAACCATCACTTCCATAATCTTGTATCAGTGGAGAGGAACAGAATTGGATGTTTTGAGTTTCTCTTTTACTTATTTCTTTTCATAACTAAGTAAAAATATAAATACGTGAATAAATAACCTTTTTTCTTCAGTTATGAGAAAATTCCATCCCATAGGTGAAAGAAGAAACCACACTCACTAAACAAAGAGTGTCCTTCCTACTCAGCTTTTAATGCCACATTTCATTCTCTCATTCAATAGGAAGGAAAAAGCAAAAAAACCAAACAAATGCAAAAATACCATGAACCCCTTAACATGCAGTGATGTCTAACTTTACTTTAGAAGTTAAGTCACTGTAGCTTAAGTGAATGTCTTTATATAGAAAGTTAGTCAAGCTGAAACTGTCCTTGGCAGCACCGTACAGGGCAATCTTTCCATAAGAATAAACAATTCTCAAACAATTTCTCCAATCTATTAGGCACAGACATACTTTTTGTCAGCTTGAGGTGTGCATGTTTCTTTTCCAATTATTTTCATTCTTCACACAAATATTTATAAATGTTTATCAAGGACAAATCTGAAGAAATCTTATTCTGTGTCTGTATGAGTGCTCTCCTCTCTCTCTCTCTCTCCCACTATTTCAACTCAGGCAGTTGTTACTGGTTACTTTAATAACCTGGGTTCAGGTTATTAAACCTCTCTGAGCCTCTAATGCCTCACAAACACTATTAGTATACATGGACTTTTGATGCAGATCTTTACTGCTCTCAATGCCAAAATTTGGTAAGTCTCTGTAATATGCGGAATTAGAGCATCTTCTTTCCGAAATGGAGAAATTGAGTAACAGCAGCCCTTAGGAAAATCGGTGTCTTTTTCTTTGGCATAAGCATGGATGAAATGTGTTCAGCAAGCTTACTCCATGACATGGGGTGCATCGTCTTCATTCCATGTGCCTTGCATGAGATCAGTTGTTGCTGAATGCTGTATAGATGATCTCTTGAACAGGCCAAATGTTTCCACTAGGTAGACAGATCTAGACCTTCTGATTACATTTAGCTTGATCCTTTACTGTATGGTGTGATCTGTTTCCTAACCCAGTTGCTCAAGTGCACCCCAACTCCTGCCTGGACTGAGAATCTGCATTTCCTGTAAATGGCAACCAGGATGGCTTTGATGTCCATCTCAGTGCTCACCCTAGAACAGGCAAGACACAGGAAATACATTGAGCACAGAAATAATCTAGATCCATTTTAAATATATGTAAACAGAAGAGCCAACCTTTTAAACAAGACACCAAAATGAAATAGCGTGTATTGATATGAATGAGGCAGTGAGATATTAAATTAAAAAAAATATATAATTATTTGCTTTACATTGCTATCACATTTTTAAAGGCCAAAAAAAGATGCTTTCAAGACGTATGCATCAAATACCTTCTTGGAAAAAAAAATATGACATACCATTATTTTCTGTATATTTCTTTCTAACAGGGAATGGGCAGTTGTTCAAAAGTGAACTATTTGTCAAATAATCCTGAAATACAAACATGAAACATCTTCTGTTCAAAACCACATTCTTTAAGGATTGCTATACTTCTTTAAAGTGCTTGGATTTTCATACCATAACTAACTGTGCCCAGGTTAAGACAGGTCACAAATACTACTGTAATCCAAACAAAAGTAAGAAATTAAGGGAATACTGATATATCACTTTCTTACCTCATAATAAGGCAAAGCTATAAGAAGCAATTCAGATATTCTAATAATGGTAGAGATACAAAAAAAAAAAAAAACAAAAGTTAAAATGACACTGTTAATTGTTGCCTGAATTGATGGTGTCTCTAAGAGCATAAAGACATGCATACGGGAGAAAAAATGAAAGAGCCTTGCTTCTGATTCTATTTCTTCATCCAGAGGCAAAGGCAACTATTTTAAATAAAGTGTTGCTTAAACAGAGCTGGAACTACGGGACATTTCGGTAAAATATCAGCAGATTTTGAATTCTTTCTTCAGATTTTTTTAATGAGGGCCAGGTTAAGTCCTTATCCAACTTATAGCTTTAACACGGTGAATCATCTTCATGTGGTTAAAGAGCCAAATCGAAATTACTGTTTGCTGGCTTTAGCCTTTGCTCCCCTCACTGTGTAATCTGCAATACATTTCCACTTTGTGAACAGCTGTTTTGGAAAATAAAAATTGCTTTTTCCACATGGCAAAATCTGTGACACTACTCTGAGTAAAAAAGGTATAAGTCTTGCCCTTTCATGCATCTGTCAGAATGGCAAATTTTAAGAAGTATAAATTTTTAATATATATTTTATTTGCACATGCATAGAGACACATGCACATGTTGCAATAAAGAAAAAATGCTCATAGAACAGAATATAGCAAACTGAAGCACAGATATTTATAAAATGCCATTATGGAAGATTTCTATGCAGTTTTCACTTAATCTCCGAGTGCAGACATGTTTTATTTTGTCTTTATTTGTGCAGTCTATGTTGTTAGATTTATTCACATTCAGCAGAAAGTAAATAGACAGTGCTTAGTTGCTGAATGACTTTCTCTTTGTTTTGTTTGTTTGGTTTTTTTTTTCCTGTTTTATGTATAGTTCATCTCTTCACTCATTAGAAACTATGAAGCTAGTTATGAATACGAAATAAAAAGTTCAGGAAGAAAAAAGGCATATTATAAATATAAATTCCTAACTGTAGTACTTCTGTGAAGTTCAAATTTTACAGCAAAGAACTGAGACATAGATATTAATACAAACATTTTCTACTTATTTTGAGTGACCAGTCTAAGACATCTGGAAGGTGGTAGAATTTAAATGATATTGTTTATAGAAAGGAGTTTTCATCTACTCAGAACATATGATCTTTATATCTCAAATCTGGCACTCAGAAAATGATGAACAGGCATTTAAAAACTACTTGTTGTAAGAAATGATTGTGACATCTCAGCATCAAACAAGAACTTTGTAGAAGACAGAACAGAATTTGACTAACTAGAAAAATAAATTCCCTAATAAGATATCTTTCTTTGTCTTTCTGTCTCTTATCTGATTTACTATACTCATTTCTACTATATGAAAGTCCAGAGGAAAGTAAGTAGATGCTATATAAATAAAATGACCTTAAATGTTTAATGTTGAGTCACATCAGAATGTATCCTATTCTAAGGAAAGGAAAGATCCTGTGGTAAATTAGGCAATGATTTTACATAAAAGCTTAGGCACAATGTCAATGTCGCTGTGTTAGTATTTCTGTCTCTTAAGTTTTTTAAATATACAAACTGGAAAAAAAAAGAAAAAGAATCTGAATTTTGTGGAGTCAAACAGAAACTCAGATTCTTTTTAAGCAAGATTTGCATTTCTCTTCCACAAATTTATCTAATACTTTTGTTTATGTTCACTCCTTTTATGCACGGCAGTTCTTAAAATGCGTGAGGAACAGCCTCTCTTAGATTGTTTTGGAATAGACTGTATCTTACCCTTCCTGAAAAATACTTCTCAAACTCCACAAAAAATAGTTCTCATATTCTGAGAATAAGTCACTATTTCCCTGTTCACTTTTTTGATGCTACACCTATTTTTATAAACCTTTACCATTTCTCTCTTGTATTTTCTAGATTTAAGTGCCCCCACCTATCAGTTTCTCCTTATACAATATGGCTTTTTTTCCATAATTTTGTATATTTTGTTACTCTTCTGAGGAGCTTATATAGCCCTACTAATAGTTCTTTAAGATGTGAGGACCTTAAGAGCACAATTATCTATAGCCATAGTAGGAATTCGTAAAATAGTACAATGATATTTGTTGCAGTATTGAGTATTATAATTTAATATTGTTTAACCCTTCAGTCACTTCCATATTTACTGCTTTGAATCTCTTTGTATCTTCAGGAAGTTTTTGTCTTGTCTTGAGGAGAGAGCTGGGAGAAACCCCTGGAACTTTAAAATATCTCTTATTGCCAGGCTATTGCCATCTGAATGTTGAAGTGCCCTCTGTCTTCGCAATTAAGTTTCCTGTTTCTCTTCATCTAGCACCCAATATTCCCAGAATGATAAAAGTACAGAGTGAGCATAAATAGCATAGGGGATGGTGTTAATTTCCTGAAAACCTCTATGATTGTGTTTGTCTTTAATACCATGAGTTTTTCCACTAATTCCAATGGATATGTGTAAATACCTGTAAGGAGTGGCCTTAGGCGGTTATCTGCATATTCTGAAATAACAGCCATAGTACAATGTCTAACCCCATTCCTTGTTTATTTGTTTGTTTTTCTGTAAGATCTATCAAATACTATTACATGCAGTTTAAGAATAACTTCAATGAGTATTGGAGAACGGAAGAATAAGTCAAGGGCTCCTCATAGGTTTTCTCTACTGAAAGGCTTTGTTCCCTTTGGTGTCCCACAGCCAAGGGCCGGAGTTTTTCAGCTATGATTGTACTGAAGTTCTCTGAAGTACACCTAGTTACATTATGCATAAACTTCACAATTTAAACCAAAGTGTATTTAAGCAATTTGCATTCTTTTCTGGTTATACAATTTTTAAGCTAAATTACCATAAGGCTACCAAGTCCTATACATAAAGCAGGATTTCCCCTGCCTACTAGTAAACATGCTAGACCACTGTATGATCTGATGAGAGAAGATAGACACATTTATATGGTATGGAAAAAAGAAACATTTGGAGAGCAATATTGAAAAGAAAACATTTCTAGAGCAGACAGCCTGTACTGTTAAAGCAGTTAAATCTAATGGATACACAGAAACATTTAACAGTATGTTAGGGGGATACGATTTGTTTCTAGTGTAGTCTAATCTGGATCTGTAATAATTACACAACTGGTGTTCAACATACATAACTCCAGCAGAACAAAATCTCTGAAATTAAAATCTGTGGTGAACATCATAAAAAAACAGACAAGGAAAAAAAATACACCCTCCCCACAAACAGCGGAAGACTTTTCAGCAGAGGATAACCCTTTGGCTTCAATTTGCTCTTAATTTTAAAGTGCTATTCCTTGTATTTTCCAAATAGCTTTCTTGTTGAAGTTTTTTAATTTTATTTTTAATGGAGAGGTATAGTTAAAGATTTTCATGTACTCTGAAATGCACAAAATAAAAATTCTCTTTAAACCTCAAGAACAGATTGCATAGCCTGTAAAATTTTTAACACAGTTTCCAATGTTACACTGCTGAAGGTGACAGATTTCTAAGGAGTAATAAATCACCTTAAAGAAAACTTCTAAATCATTTTAGTTACCAGTGCCTTGGTTCTTCTTGTAACGTCAACAGGGAATTAATATGGAGACTTTCACTGCATTCAAATCTAGAAGTTCCACAGTAAAATACTTTAGCATTTTTTAATTTCTTGAGGGATGAAATATGAATAAAAAGCCATATGTGGACCACCCTGATCAGATCAGGGAAAATCTTTCCATGAAAGACACAACCAGCAAGGTGAAATGATGTTTCTAGTGTTTCTGCTGGAAAAAGACAGAAGTGACTGCTCCCCTGAGTTTTGAACTGCTCCTACTGCTTAAAAAGGCAGCCTGCTAGGTCATATTCTTTTTTGCAGGGAGAAAGTAGATAGTAATGATGGTGAAAAAGTACTAAAGTATATGGAATGTACTGCAAAAAGTAGCTTATTTTAATCTTGCAAAACATAGAAGGGTAGCTGAAAGAACTGTGGAAAGATGACCACTTCTCAGAGACAAAATAAAGATTATATGACCATCACTATGACAGCTGAGTCTCTGGACTGTACAGGATTTTCCCATGGAATAGCAATAGATATGTATGAGCTCTATTCAAGCTTTGAAAGTTATGTTACTTGACATCAACCTACACAGATTTTTTAGTATCTCAGGGAGGTGTAAACCATGAGATAGAAATGGATTTTCCTTTTGGAAGTGGAGATGAAGGTACATTTGCAATGTTTCAGGTGTCACAAAGAGTCTAAAATGACAATACATATTTATAAAAGGGGTATAGTTGTTTGAATCCCAGGCCGAACCCTATTTCTAGGTCTTAATTCAGCTGCACATTAGTAAGGGTCTAGGGTCCTTTGAGTAGTCCTGTGAAGTCCTGGCTGATTTTCAGCTGCTGTTGTGGAAAAGCCTGAGTCACTTGTAGATCCAATGTAGCGGAGTAAAACCTACCCAACAGAAGCTCAAAAACCAAAGAAATAATAATAAAATAATCTTGGGTTTTGGTTTTTTTTTTTTTTAGCAGCTGTTGCTAATGTTATACCCTTGTAAGAGAGAAATAGTAGCCCTTAGGGATTCAGGAAGGACACATATACAGGGACGCATAGAAGGCTGATCTCCAGGTAGAGATGCTACAAACCCAAGCAAGGCTTACAGCCATGACCTGACATCCTGTTTCCTTAGATCAATGGTACTGGACTGAACTGGCATGGAGTGACTTGGTTGCTGTTGGTGTATCTTTTGTGTGTCGTAGAATAGAAATTTGAGAATGGAAATTGCTGTCCACCCGCTATCAATATCTGCTTAGTATGTAAGTTTTAAATTATGTGTCACTTAATCACATGATTTAGTTCTTGTGACAACCCCACCTAAATTTCACATGACATGCCTGGATAATATGTTTCAGCCACATAAATTTGAACATCCTAAACATCCTTGAACATTCTGGAGCTCTTCAAATGGTGTTAAACACTTAAGGTGGCCACTAAACTGAGTCTTTAGAGACCTTCAATATAGTTGGTGTATAGGATATGTACCTCATAGAGCATGTTAACTTTCAGTGACATTTACCTTGAAATAAAATGGACATTTTGGCCTGTCGATAATAGTCCTTTGTAAATATAAAAGAGAACTCTATACCTATATTCTCAAATATTTTTCTAGTGGTGAGGAACATAATGCTACATTTGGAATGCTGCCTGACAGCTTATGATGTAAGATATAACTTTTAAAGCAAGATGTAAGTCAAAGAGTGAACAAATCTGTGTAATTTCTTTGCCTGTGTGAGCCAGTCAGGAGATTAAGGCTTTCAGAGGTGAAAGGATGAGTTTCTGCCACCAAGGAATGTCAGTAAAAGTAATTCCCTTGATTTTATCTTTTAAATTTCCAAATTTTAGCAAATATGGAATCCTTTGTTTCCTGTCTCATGAATGTGGTTGGTTGTTATGACAAGCTAAAAAAAAAAACAAAAACAGGCCAAGTTACTTCAAAAACTTTTCAAACACAATCAGAAGATGATGTAACTCTTGGAAACACCAGGTTTCGCAAATATTTGTGATACTACTAAACCTTTCACAATGTATCTAATTTAAGGTAGTTTTCTTAAATGTTGCTTCTTAAAAATATCTTCTTCATAGCCAAGGAATAAATCCAAACACTCGTCTGCAAATCTATAGCAAATATTAACCTGTGGTTTTTTTTTTTTTTACTGCCTCTCTTCAGCAAGAAGTATAATCTTTCCTTTTCTCACCTTTCATCATGCTGCAAATTTGAAGTATTTGCTTGTAGCAGTCAAATAAGTATATGCTGTATTCAAGCCCTGGAGATGTGTTCCTTTCATTTTAACAATATTTCATTTTTCTTCAGGGTTCCTAGGATCTGTAAATTAATTCAGAGAAACTGAAAGGGAATGAAAGGGAATTCTTTTTACATTTCTGCACCTTTGCCCAAGTCAAGGCCTTACCCTAAAGTAATTTTAACATTTGTGAACACTGAAATAAAAGCTATCTTGAATATACAATTTTATTATGGATAAAATAAACCTTGGTTGACAGAGTATTACCCAGTAGAGATGTGGCATTTTGCATGAAACTGAAGTAAAGAAACACTTATGTTTCTGTCATGCTGTGCTTATCAGAAGAGTATTTCAGGGAATAGTAATGAAAATCAGAGTTACAGAAAAATATATGAGAAAATTGATTTCTTACCTTACAGAGAGATGAATAAGGACAGATATCAACAAAAATAAACATAAGAGGTAACATAGAGAAAGTATCATGGATCAAGATTTTTTTTTTTTTAAGAGAAGATCAATAGGATCATTGTCAATCAAAACCAACAAATTAAACACAAATTAAGAGCAATTCTTTTTCTTCACGTTACATGTAATGGAATTTCCACTGAATGACCTTGAAGTAAAAATGTAGTTGATGTTAAGAGAAGACTTAAACACGCAGAGGCATGACAGCTAAGCACTTCTAGTTAATGCAGGCTTTAATGTTTGGACAGGATATAAAATCTCATGTGTTTCAGTGAAAAACAATTTCTAGCAAGTAGAGAGTACAAATAGGGATGTCAGGAAAAAGAGAGAGTGACAAGAAAGTAGATTATTCTACATCAATTGAATAAAGAGTTCCATGTATCTTCATTGGAGAATTTAATTCCAGTTATTTTACTAGATAATACCATGTTTTGGACCTGTGGTTTATTACCATAGTTATTCATATTAGAAAATTGGAGAAGAGGCTGGAAATGTTATTTTTTAGTATTAGCTAAGCTGCTGTCGAGATTCACCTGTGTAGTGCAGAGCTGTATTTTTATAAACCATGTTCATACTTTCATATAAATTTTAAGAGAAGACATTCAATAAGTCAGTTGGTGGAGCTTTTGCAGATACAAAATACAGGCCTGTGAGTAACTTTAGATAATGTAGAATAACCTGTAATTAATTCTTCTAGAGTATAGGGTTTTTTGTTCGCAATGTTTTTTTAAAGAACAGAAAAAACATTTACAATTTTAAAAAACGTTTACAATGTCAACAGATGGTATAGATGATTACAGTTAAACTAATGGTTTAGCTTCTTGTAGTTTTATGAATGAAGATATGAAGTTTGAAACAACTATGAAACTTTATTAGTATAAAATTCATCAGTTAACAGTGGAAGCAGTTGAAGGGTACAGATATGTTATCCAGATTGGGACTTCTCAGGTAACACTAAGGCAAACATATACGAAGTCTATTAATTTTTAGAATCATAGAATGTCCTAAGTTGGAAAGGGCCCATGAGGCTCATAGAGTTTTACTCCTGACTCCATACAGGACAGCCTAACAGTTAAACCAGACATCCAAGAGTATTGTCAAGACATTTCATGAATATCAGCAGAGTTGGAGCCATGACCACGTCCCTGGGGAGCACATTGCAGTGCTTGACCATACCCTTGGTGAAGAACTTTTCCCTAATATCCAGTCTGAATGTGCCCTGACACAGCTTTAAGCCATTCCCTTACATCATATCACTGGACATTGGAGAGAAGAGATCAGTACCTCCCTCTGCTTCCCTTCATGAGGAAGCTGTAGAAAGCAATGAGGTCACCTCCTAGTCTCCTCTAAGATGAACAAACCTCTCAAGACCTCTTAAGTCATCATCTCTAGTCCTTCCAATATCTTTGTTGCCCTCCTTTGGACACATTCTAATATTTTTACATCCTTCCAATATTGTGGAGCTGAACACTGCATGCAGTATTCAAGGTGAGGCTGCACCAATGCTTTATGTGAGTGTGGCAATTGCTTCTTTCAACTGCTTAGCAATAGTGTGCTTAATACCCCAGGATACTGTTACCTCTTTTGGCCACCAGGGCACATCGTTGACTCATATTGAGTTTACCATCAACCAAAATCCCCAGATCTCTTCCTGCAGGGCTACACTGATGTCCTCCAGTGTATACATCATCCAAGATTGCACTATTCCAGGTGCAGAACTCAGCAATTGTTAAATTTTATACAGTTAGCAATTGCTCAACATTCTATCAAGATATCTCTGTAAAGCCTCTCTACTCTCAAGGGCATCAACGGCTTCTCCTGATTTAGTATCACTGGCCAACTCACTTAGTGTACACTCAACTCCTGTGTCCAGGTCATTAATAAAGAAAGATGGCCCTTAAAGTGAGCCCTAGAGAACATGATCACTGACTGCCAGACATTTTTCCTCATTTACTACAACTCTTTGAGCTCAACCTTTCAGCCAATTGTTGAAGCTGTTTTAGAAAAAATAAATCTCTCCAGAAGTTAATTGTATCTTCTGAATATCACTGATAAACTGACTTCTACTGTGAAAATCAAAGGAGCTTCACAAAATGTCTCATTCTTTGTCTGCTTGCGAGTACTGTAGTAGCAATACAGCTTCTTGGACACAGCTTTCAGTATAGAGAGAAAAGATGTTTCCCATACTTACCCACTATTCCTTTTCACTACAGAAGGAAAGTGGGAAA
>NW_010420373.1:43209-46034 GCF_000710305.1 Buceros rhinoceros silvestris
GAAAGAGTATAAGTGAGAAACTCACAATTAGTTTTTTCTTATCCTCTTTCTTTTCTGCTAAATTGTTTGACTAATAGTGGTCCTACTGATAGAGACCATTTGGATTTGTTTCTGGCCTCTCTCCTTGTAAATCAAAAAATAACTTGGGAAGAAGGAGTGAATGGAGAAGAGATTCAATTGACTAGCTAAGGATCAGTTGAAATATTCTGAACAACATTAGAATGTTGATATAAATAATTTGGAAAATAAATAAATATCGTATTTTGTGATGAATATCAAAGCTTTTCTAGAACAGCTATATATCTGCACTTCATAAGTTACAAATTTCAGTGTTAAACACGTGTATTGTAAAACCTGACCATCATTTTCTCCAAGGAGGAATTACAAAATTTATTTTGTTGCCCAGTCAGTCCAAAAGTCTTGTTTCTAGCAATGACATAATATATATAACATGGAATTGAAGACAAACATGACCAGACTATTATTTAACATAGATGTCAGGTATAATTGTTCCTGTAATGTCCTAGTTATCTTAATACTGCTTGTCCCTTCTTGAGAAAGACAGTGAAAAATTATATGCTTGAAGGCTACTATAGTGTGTCTCTCTCTGTATATCTATTTCATGTCTATCTTAAAGAATAGAAGTATAAATTATAAGGCTCAGTTCAATTTGGCGATTGTTTTGTGACCCTCATTTTGTCTTTACTCTGTGTCTTGAGTATGTCCAAAAATGTAATTTGAAGTTTCATGAACAGCTTGGGCACTGCTAGTGCTGCCTGCAAACTGAAAGAAACTTATTACACAGCATAATTGACTTAAAATAAATGAAACACAACTGGATTTGCCTTATCGAGTTTACATAAAGTAGTTAAATTTACCTAAATCTTTGTAATTACAATATGGCACATTTTGAAGTACAGAAATTACATCTGCTTTACAGATGCCATTTATTTTAGATTTTGCATATTTCTTGATCTTTTAATCTGTTCATTTGAACTACTTTTTTAAAAAAACATTGTTCATTACATGCAGTTGAATTCAGTTAATGAAAAATAACACTTACCTTCCCACAAACAAATGCAAATACAAAATCTTTGTGTAAATTGGCCATTTGATGCTGAAATTAAATATCCTGACTCAGCCAGGTGGTAGAGTGATTGTATTTAAAAGAGTAAGCAGATGCACACAGAAAATAATGCTCATTATCAACCTGATAATTAAAATGTATTTGCTCATGGAGTACATTGCATTGATGGATGCATCTCGGACAGAATCAAGTTGGTCCAATAATTAAAATTTGATATTTCTATTCCTTAGTTGTTGACTATAACCTTGTAGTTGTACAAAGGGGATATTCATTAAATGGTGAACATGCAAAGAATCCAATATTCCTTATTCTTATTTTTCAAGAACACCATGTGTCTTTCAGCAGCTCCGCTAAACTGAAATCATATGAAATTTAACCCTCAAATTTTATACACATAACCTGATTTTTTCTAATGTTCTGTTCTATGTTCTGCTTCTTTCTTTATTTTTTCTTTTCCTTTTTAAGATTTTTGTGTGTATGTGTGTATGTGACTTTTTCGTAAAAGTCCTATTCTCATTGTCTTCGGAAAGCAGATAAAATCTGGATCCTTCTGATCTCCTTATTTTTCTAGATTTCGATTCCATACTTGACCTCTACTTTGTCATTGCGAAAAATAAAATAAAATAAAATGAACCGCACCATTTTCAATCTAAGAGGTTAAGACCATGGGTTGTTTGGGAAGTTATAGTTAGAAGCTATAGTATTTTCAAGAGCCAAAATGTTTCCTGAACTTGCAACATCACCTGGAAATAAATAGGAAGTAAATTAAGTACACTGAACTCTACAATACCATGCAGTTTGCACAGCCTTTATGGGTGAAAAGGTTCACTAGAATGAATCATGTAATGATTCACTTGAGCTTTTGGTTATTACTTATGCTTGGATTACATTCTTCTGATTGCCTACGTTTGAGATCTAACCTTTACTATATTGCTTTTAAGCATTTAGTATTTATTCACCCGGAAATATTGAGAAAATTTATTTATTATAAATGAACACCTGTTCTCTTACAATTAAAAAAATCTTTGGATTAGCACTGGATCAGCCACTACTTTGCCAGCAGCTGGTTAATTATCTTGCTCAAAGCCCAACAACTGTATCTCAAAACTATTATTATTAATCAGGAGCTTTACCCAAAAGTTGGAGATTTTCCATTGGCTCGAACAACTTGAATGGGTTGCTTTATATGAAATATATTTAATGTTGGATGTAAATTGACATCCAAACTAAGTGTTTTGGAGACTGAAAATAAGAGTAATAGAGACAGTTGGCTGTAAGAAAACATTGTGGTTTACTGAAATACCTAACATGAAGACAAAAACCAGCTCATTTAATAGATGAGATTTAGGAAGGGTTGTTGTCACTGTGTTCAACACAGTGAGGACTTGGCTCACATTGTACTAAAAATCTAAAATCTGACCTTCCTGAGCCAATATATTATATAAAATTAATCCGATTTGGAATTTTATTTTGCTCAGACATAAACAACTATTTTATTTTTATTGTTGTTGCCAACAGCACCAAGACTTAAAAAACATTTGTCAATAAACCTGTCTGGTGGAGGGTACTACTGTGCAGTTGAAAGAAAGAAAACAACTTTAAATCTTTCCAGCAAATCAGAATTGCCACAGTTCATCTAAAGCTGTATAAAACATGAATTTGAAAATAGAACACAGAGCATGCTGTGATGCTCCAGAGGCATTCTTGAATCATATTCAAGGAGACTTGTACATCAGCA
>NW_010420373.1:46148-49391 GCF_000710305.1 Buceros rhinoceros silvestris
TACCCTGACCCTGTCTGCCCGCCTTTCTCATTTAAAGTAGGACCCTATCTTAAAATGTCCCAGGAAGCTAGAATCGCATTAGTCATTGCCAGGCATGAAGAATAGATAGAGGAAGACAGGTTCCTTTCTATGTGAAGCAAAAAAGAGACACTGTAAGGTCTTTGTAGTCAAAGCATATCAGTAATATTATTGTAATGCAGTTGTCACAGAACTTGGTGCAGGGTCGTGGAGACACCATCGCACACAGGGGTGAGAAGGAAATTGAAGACTGAAAATCTGTTTGGATCTCTGTTCCATTAGCAGACAATTGTATAGGGAAGATATGTTGGAAAAAGGTGTTTGTGGATGTTGCTGAAGGCCACTCTGAAAACACAACAGTCCTTCTCTTCACGTGGAAGCTTGATTATAATGAAACAAGTGTAGTTACATGTACTAATCACTCTAAAAACAGCTAAATAAACTTGTATGGCACAGTATGTGTATTTAATCATGTCACACTGTGCTTCATCTTTATTAAAAAAAAAATGCTTGTTTTAATGTTTTGAAGTAGTTGTATATTAAACTAAACATTTTAGCATTCATCAGAACAAACACATTGTCCATTTCCCCAAAGCGGAATTTGCTCTTATTTACTTTATTTATTTGATTATTTTCCTGTAACTAGTGTCACTGTTACTTAAAAAAAAACCCAAAACACCACCACCACAGGGCCATATATAAACATACTCAAAATAAGCAGAAAGCTGGTTTCCTTGTTCTGATTACCACCAGCCCACTTGATGGATACCTCTGCATTATGTCATAAGCAAATGGCTTTGTGTCATCTTCTCCCTCCACAAACTCATATAGCAATGCTCCCTGTAATCTTAAAGTGTCTGGTAAATAATGGTTGTAAATTATTCATATTTACAAAACTTTAAGAATCTAACCTTAATATCTGTCCAAGAGAATAAATACAGAGGAGGGAACTGAATCTAGACATTTTAAGTGTATCCAACTAAAAGCCTAACTGTACCTTTAGGTTCTCCTAACCCTTGCTGCTTCTGTTGTGTTAAGGGCTACAGGCCCATAACTATTATAGTTCCATTTGTCTTATGACCTATTATGACAATGAATGAAAACTGAAAGGGAAGTTTGCAGGATGGGGGACATTAATTATAAACATTTATTAAAATTGCATCTGGAATTATTTTCACAGAAGCATGTTCACTATACCTTTAAATGCGCAGTACTGATAACACAGGCAGTCTTAATGATTTTTATCCCTTTAGGTTTATAGTGTTAGAATAACATGAATTTCAAATAATCTTTTACAAAGAAATATGCTGTCAAATTATCTAACTGTTATCAGAAAGAGAAAAGAAGTAAACATGTGGACATGCTGATAATGGTTTCCCACAGCCTGATCCTTTATGGATGAACTAATTCTATTCCAGACTGATTACTCTGTCATTCACTAAAGCCTATCTTGTCTGGTGCTGTCACGCTTGGTCTTTGACATTAACAATAAGATTAGCATGAGCTCTGACTGTCACACCATCAGCCACAGCCTGGAAAGATACTGGAGAGCTTGCTTGGGTACAGACAGACCTTTAAATCTGTGCCTCTAGGCGATGATTCTCAACTTAGGCCTAGGGCAGACTATTGCATTCCATTTCGAAAGGGGAATATCATCAGCACTGTTTTGGTAGCTCCCAGCTTAAATCATTGAGATATGTATATAAATTGCATGATTGATCTTATTAAGAGATTATCTATGATTAACGCGTATAAGATGCATATTTTCTTTCAACATAATTGTCGTCCTTCAGTTAATCAGTGTGTAGTTCTCCCTTCTTATGATTCATAAATATAAATAAAAATTATGAAGAGTATTTTTACAATTGCAATTTTTCATTTACTGTGATGAGACTGTCAATAGACGCCTTCGGTTTCTTCCAATACTTAACACAGTGTCTCCTTTTGGAAAGTGAAGCAAAGAATATATGCACACACTAAAGGCACAGGGCAGAATTGAAAGCTTACGTAGATGTCTTGATATGGTGGTGAAATTTAAATAGCTATGACAGCTGGTTCTCAAACAAAGAATACAAATGAAAAACAGTTAAAATAATCTGTGCCTAATGTCATAGTCTCATAATTTGTTTAATTATAGCTCCTACTTCAGATATTGCAACATCTGATTTTCAGAATATTGTTCATCGACATGGATGGATTCATCGAGGATTTAATCTTTATCCAGTAAGAAGGAATCAGATTAAATGTTGTTTTTTAATTAATAAAACCTTTTTGTTTATTAATTACTTGGATTAGATTCAGCTACGTGAATGACTCTTGTCTCACTGTTCAGCTTAGTATATTAGCAGTTCTAGGACTTTTATGACAAAAATCTTCTTTTGTCTTGTCATAGACACTCCAGTTCTATTCTACCATGAAAAAAAAAATCCATTAAAAAAAAAATATTTATTACTAATGAACTAATGACCAAAGAAAGACAAAAATTCATGAATGTGTCAGATTTTAGACACCTAAGCAGCCCACGGTTTCTTTCTCAAAGTGAAAATCCCTGTATGTCTGCTTTCAAGTCCTCTTTTCACTATGGCTAATAATCAAATATTCCTCAAGCAGCACTTATGAGTTTAATGTTATCTGATAGCTCACTTTCTGAAGAGATGTTCCTAACTCAGCAAAGTGGTCTCTCACAGCACAGAAAACCAATTTTTTAAAATACTTTGCTTTGCGAACTTTCTCTCCATTTTGATTTAGAAATGTCCCAAACCCTCCCAGTTCTACCCCTTATCTCTGCACCTTCAAATGACAAATTTCAAAGCTGAAAATTTAAAATTTTTATAAACTAAAAATTAAAGAAATCTCTTTGACTCTCAGAAAAATATATCTTGCACAGGAGGCTAGAAATACAACATCAGTCTTCTAATTTTAAATACTGAGAGACTGAGGTTAGCTTGAATAAAGAAGATTAGATTTTAATACCATCTTTGAAAACATGAAAAAGTTCAAGAAAATTCAGGAAGCATGTCTAATCCTCAAGTAAATTGCCACCAGTGATGTTTCTGAACACGGATGAATTCCTGGAAGCTTTCCCCCGCACTGCTCCAAACTAAAGGATTGTTACTCATTCAAGAGATTCTACCTATAACCGCCTCCCTAAGATTGTGTTCTACGGTGAACTCGCCACCGGCTGCCACAAGAGAAGAGCTCCCAAGAGGAGATATAAAGACTGCC
>NW_010420373.1:49503-74217 GCF_000710305.1 Buceros rhinoceros silvestris
ACCGCCTCCCTAAGATTGTGTTCTACGGTGAACTCGCCACCGGCTGCCACAAGAGAAGAGCTCCAAAGAGGAGATATAAAGACTGCCTGAAACAATACCTCAGCCTGGGCCATACTGACCACCATCAGTGGTCCACCCTGGCCTCCAATCAGCAGATTTGGAGACACACCATTTATAATACTGCTGTCTCCTTTGAGAGCACACATAGAATCAGTCTTGAGGAGAAAAGACAGCGCAGAAAGAACCGTGCCTCGACTATACCACCCAAGGAGACCTTCCGCTGTGCTCTTTGCAACCGGACTTGCCTATCCCGCATTGGCCTTTTCAGCCATCAGCGCGCTTGCAGTAAGCATGGGTAAAGCCCTTCCCAAATCTTCGTCCGTGAAGCCAAGCCATGATGGTGATATCTTACTTCTAGATCTGTGTTTGCTTTTGGTATTTGTAGAATAAAAATATACAGATCTAATCAGATGTCTTTTTAAAATAAAATAAATAAAACAAAAAGAGACAGTAAAACAGAAGTTACACAAAGTGAATACACAAAGTGAGCTCTGTTCCTAGCTATTTCAAGTACAAGTTTGGAGATTTCCAGCAATATTTCTTTTTAACAGGTTAGAATTCTCATCTCATTAATAGGACAAATGTTATGATTTAGCTACAAAAACAACCCTCGATCTTGACTCAGTGTGATGTACTAAGAAATCAAAATAATTACTTTTACTGAGAGTTTTTCGGAAAGCTACAGGTTTTCAAATCCCACAAGTGGTACCTCATTTACAATCTGATATCCTCTAATTATAACATATCTTGTCTTTAGAAACTTAACCTTCCTGAGGCATAGAAATTAGATTTCAAAGAAAAAAAGAAATCTAGTCTTTAAGCATGAAAAAGAATTGATACTGCAGGCTTTTCAAAGCAAACACAGTAAGTGAAACTGTAGCTCTTTCTCAAGAAACAAGACTGATGGAGGCCTTTTCAGTGAAAACGTTCAGCTCCATTTGGCTTGTTTCCTGGCTACTGATATCTAACAACTCATCTTATCAGCTATGCTAAACACACATGTATCACCTGCATGGTGTAATGATGCCTAGTTATCACGATGATTCATCGTAAGTAATTGGTTACTGTAACTCAGATGGCTGAATTCTAATGCATCACTACTGTGACAAAGTATTATATGCAGTATGTAAAGTCATGGAGGAGAACAGGATTCAGACCCTCTATCTCTGGCTTTAAGTGTCTGAAAAATCCCTTTAGCTTTGCCCTAAAGGCAGATAATTTGTACAAGGTCTGAACAGCTGAGCGTGTTTTCCAGACAGCTTTGGGAAAGCTAGTTCTGCACCATTCCTTAATAGATCTTCTCATCAGAATATGATTATGATCTTTTTACCACATTTTCTTTATTCTTGAGAATTTGCTGTTGGTGGCTGCACGGTGAAATTACTGGAACAGAGAGCCTCCTAATTCCTTAGTCAAGGACAGTTATTTCTGTTTGGTAGTGAAAGCTGTTATAGATGTTGACTTCTGTGCTGAGCTCAGTGTTACTGCTGTGTTTTAGACATAGCCTGGTAATGAGGCAATTCTACTGGGGAAATTTGGAACTGTGATTATTATACCGTTATTACTGTGTACACTAGTTTTGGCTGGGGTAGATTTAATGCCTTCAGAGTAGCTCCTATGGTGCTATGTTTTGGGTTTGTGATGAAAAGTATTGATAACACAGGGATGTTTTAGTTACTGCAGCACTTACACAGAGTCTGTTTCTTACCCCACCCCACCAGCAAAAGGTGTGCCCAAGAAGCTGGGAGGGGACACAGCTGGGACAGCTAGGACAGATGACCCCAACTGATCAAAGGGATATCTTATACCATATCTCATACTCATGCTTAGCAATAAAAGCTCAGGAGAAAAAAAGGAGGAAGGAGCAACATTTGAAGTGATGGAGTTTGTCTTCCCAAGCAACTGTCACACCAGATGAAGCCCTGCTTTCCTGGAAATAGCTAAACGTCTGCTTGTCAATGGGAAGTAATGATGGAATTTCTGATTTTGTTTTCTTGCACATGCAGCTTTTGCTTTACCTGCTAAACAGTTTTTATCTCAACCCACAGGTTTTCTCACTTTTACCCTCCCAATTATCTACCCTATCCCACACGGGAGGATTGAGTGAGTGTTCGTGTGTGGCTGAGCTGTCTTTTAGGGTTAAACCACATTATGTTTCTGTTTAGAGATAAGGTTAATGTTTAGACATGATCTCAGCCATCTTGCAAGCAGTTCCATGCCTAGAGAATGAGAGATTCTTAGAAGAATCAACAATAAGAAGAAAGCAGAAGGATTTATAGGTTAAACTTTTGGGTGTAGGCACTTTTTCTGTCTTAGGCATACAGATTCTTCATTTAAGATAAAAGATCATTGTTAAGGGTCGAGGGGCCGAGGTACCCACTCCTCGATCTACCTTAACGGAATCCCTCTGTCCTGATAGAGACAGAAAGGGATTTAATAGGGAAAGGAAGAAATTCACACCTCGGTCTGCTCAGATAACTGAAACAAACTTTTAATAAACAATAAAGCCACAAAACTATACTCTGTATGTATATATATATGCACAAACTGAAGAGGGAATAGAACTGAAGGGGAGAAAAAAGGATTCAGATAACAGAGTTCTTGGCAGGCTGTTCAAGGTCATAGCTCCTGGCAGGCAACCAGCTTTTTGGGCAGGCAGCCAAGTGACAAGATAGGAGTGAAAAAGCCTGGCTTCGCTCTGGCCTAGTCAAATCCCTCTCTCACGCTGGGGAAGGGGGGGCCACAGGTAGCCTCTGGGCAGCTGCTCTCAGTCCCCACGCACGCAGAAGACGGAGGAAACTCAGGAGAGGAGCCCTTGGAAGAGTTCGGCTATCACGCCCAATTCCAGACAAAAACTTACGGCTGGCACAGTTCACAGTCTGTAGTTCCCAGGCGATCCGGGGAATGCAGGCCTCAGGCCTCGGCTTGTCGGGCCCAGCAGGCCTGGTCAGCGGCAGAGCAGGTTCGTGGGAGCTCCCCTCTCTTCATGAAGGCCAGAAGTCCGAGAGAGACACTCCCCTCAGCTGCTGCTTTTTAAAGCCTCGACACATAACATTGCACCTGACTCTCTTAACTAATTAAATGCAGAATCATCACACTTGCATGGAATAATTATATTGGTCCAGAACTCAAAACAAGGAAGTTTCAGCTCAAACAAGGAAGTTTAGCTTAAACCGGGACAATCATTAAAGAAACTCCAAAGATCTACAGTGTGTACAGGAATACGTATTGCTAATACCTGCAAGAAGGCCAGGAGCAACTGGCTCTAATTGTGAAGCTAGCAACACTTTGAGCAGGAGGTTGCATTAGATAACCTCCAGAGGTCTCTTCCAGCCTAGATTCTGTGGTTATTTTGAAAGCCAGTGAGTATTACAGCAATTGTTTAGCATTCCAAACATTTCATGGTACCAGCAAATTTCGTGCATCAGTAGAATTATTAAATTTATTTACAACACATGAATGCATATAAAGAAGAAATCATTCATTCCAGTGGAATTTATATACTGTGAATATTACTATAATTACTTTAGAAATTGGCCATTTGTAGTCTATATTTTCTATTCTTAAATATGCAATATATGTGGTAATCTACTTTTCTAATGTACCATAAATAATACCGTAATTTAGTTAACAAAGTACCATAGTCAGGCAGTGTTAAATGTCAAACCAAAATTTTGCCATTTATTTTCAATTGTTATGAATTAATGTTTTGAACTATTAAATCTTCTGTGTAGGATAGTATTAACTGTTTACTAATATAAGCTAATATATAATACTAATATAAGGATTTAGCATGATTAACAATTGAACAACAAATTGAGGAAAGAAACAAGATTTTTTGTTACCTCTGGAAAAAAAAAAATATCCAATGGTAGAATTTGACCCTAAGAGTCAAGTTTTGTACTATTAGTTAAGTGTAAATTTGAACAAGAAAGATTGGTATTTTGTTCATGGATGTAAAAGGTTGAATGACATTTCAATGCCTTAATGAATTTGAGAAACAAACAAAAAAAAAAAGTAAAAGATTGGGCACACTCATGATCCCAACTTCTCCCACACTTAAGCTACATCTCCCACAGAAACTTTAATCATCAACAAAAAGTTTCTGTGGAAAAAGATGTGCAAGATTCTCAGGGCCTCATGAAGCTAATTTTAACTAGATGAATGTGTAATCTCTTATTCTTGAATTAATGTTGGCAAAGGTTGTGAAAGTGGAAAGTTAATGAGAATCTCCTAACATCCATAGCAATAATAATGGAGAGTTTGAAAGAGAGTAGGAGACAACTTTTTCCATCTTTCCATTTCATTGTTTTTGAGTATGATGGGTATGTGATTTGTCTTATTTGAAATAATGAACACGTTGCTGCATTTTGAAGAGTAAGATTCATCTTTACTACACTATGAACCAGATAGCTGTAGTGATATTCACTGAATTTACAGACTTCCAAAAGATTTGTAGGCACCTTACTTTATTTGGAATCTAAACATACTTAACTTCCAACCAAAATAACGCTCTGAAGCAACACAGCTATCCTCTAGCAGTGTTCTATTCTTGCCATAACTATCTTTCGTAATAGTAATAAAAAAGATATGCAGCAGTTTTTACATCATGTTTTCTCTAAATGCATAGGGAAGTGCCTATTATTAAATCATAGAAAAATTAAATTGCTTATGCATATTTGCCTATGCTTTCACCCTGTCAAAGCATAATGTTCAGCAATGCCAGAGTAGGACTTGACATAATAGTAGTCATGAAAAGTTTATGTAATCTGTTTATACAGAAATATTCTCTGGTCCTGGCTATTCTTTATTTTACCTCATACTATTTACGTGTACGAGGCCTTTCTTGCAGACTAGTATTATGGTAGTATAATTACACTTTACAAAGCATCAAAGTCTGTTATGTGGAACTGCATCAAACCAAGTACATGTGTTTCCCTCTATCCTCTATTTTGCAAGAGTGCTAAAGATTTTTAGTAGGCATAATTCACCTTTCAAAAGTCATTACTAGTTTCTCCCTAATGTATTAGGTTAGTCTAGTTGGTTTATGACTCCTCCATTAATGGATTTTTTGTTTTGTTTTGTTTTAGAACATTTTCTCCTAACATCAGGGTAAAGCATATTAGACAATAATTTCTTGGATCATTTTTAGCACCTCTTTAAAAAGAAGTACAATGTTGTCAGCTCTCTTGCTCTCTGGTTTAATAGCTATTTAATGATGAAAGGTTTAATCCTGATTCCTTTGTCACTAGTTGAAGACCCATTAAATTTAGTGGGAGCAGAATACAGTTTCGATTGCATGGTTTTTCTGCTAGCACTGTTCTTTTGTTATGCAAAGGCTGTGCTGCAGTCCACAGTATTACCACATCATTGCAGCATGAAAATTTGGGTATATGTTAATTTTGAGGAACTTAAGCAAGCTGTCTGTTAGAAGTGAACCGTTACCTGAATAGAAGCCAAGTTTTGCTTAGAAGTCAATGAGATGGTGCATCCTGAAAGAAAACTTAGAATTCAACTAGAATTTATGCTAGGTGGTCAACCAAAAAATGTACCTCGTACTGGTGTGGAAACATGCTACTTGACAGTGTAGACATAACCATTGTTTTGGGGTTGGATAACTCTTATGTCAGTAGATTTTAAAGTTTGGTTTGATTAGAAGTGTGATAGATATAGACTTGTGACAGTAAAATAAGAACAGATGTTTGATTTTGAAGGGAAACTCTTCAGTAATACATTTGAGCAGATCAGTTGCTGAAAGCAAAGCTGAATAGCAGCAGTCAGTGTAGTGTCACTGGCATACAAAGATGACATGCTCGGCATTGGATCGTGAGGTCATGCTGGAAGCTCTGTAAACAAAGGCACATTAGAGCTTTCCAGAACTTGTTCAGCTGCACCCACAAGGAATTCTCCATTTAAATACCAGTTTCATCTGCTCAGAAATTATTGAGATAAACATAAAAACATAAACAACAACATTAATAATAATGTCACCAAGCAGAATTATTTGCAGCTAACCAAATCCAGTATCAATACTTTACACGACCAAATGAAAATTTTTAGTTACTAAAGAAGAAATCTCCTCCAATAATGAGTAAGAAGCAAAACAAAACACAACAGAGTTACGGAGACCAAAATCTATCAAGATTACTCTGTTTTTTAATATATATTATGCATACTTAAGATTAATGTGGGTGTTTAATCTTCCTGATAGGATGTAGATAGGCAGAGTTAGATAATTCCGTGTGCTGCTTTTGCATTAAAACTGGAAACGGTGGAAACTCCAATGATTTTAATGAAAATAAAGCGTTACTTCAGAATTAAACAACCTGAACAGGATCTTCAGAGCTGTAGGTTCTTGCCCAGGTCTGTCACAGATTTCCTTTACAACTCTGAGCAGTACACAGAGGCTAATACTGTGTAGTCTTTGCTGCTGAACATACAAATCAGCTTCTCAGAGGACTTTAACAGTGCTCCTCAGGCAAGCAGTTACTCCTGGGGGTTCATGATGTATTCTTTCATCTTTCTTACTCTCATCTTCCCTCAGAAAAATGAAGGCAGTAATACTGCTACGAATGATGAAACCCTCAAACATTTGGGAGTTTCCAGACAGTATTTTAGAGGTTTGCATTTCCATCAAAAACAGAAGCTTATTTTGTTAGGTTTTGTGCATATTTAAAGAAAAAAGATTGGTCTTATTCCCAAAGATCTTACAATTTAGAAAGGCTACAAGTGGATACCACTGATGCATAGATCTTACTGAAAAAGTAACAAATAGTCTAATAAGCAGAGGGCATTGTACTGCCACTGCGTAGACATTCATCTGGGCACCTGTGAATATATGTGCAAGTTTTTTAAGCAGCTTTGCAGTTTTTAAGGAAGTAATAAGGAAAAAATATGAGGAAGTTAAGGAAAAATAAAATAGATAATGGCCTTGCATATTTTTAAAGGAAGAGGAGGGAGTCATATGGAAAGTATGAAGGCATGGAATACAAGGTAAAAACTATTACTGCTGCAACATCAGCAATTGGCTATAGCTTAATAGTGTATATAACTTAAAAGGTAGAAAATGTGAGCAGCACAAGGAGTGATAAACTTGTAAATAATAGAATAACTTCTGTATTTGATGCATTCTTGTGACAATTCTTTCTCACCTCTATTCATAAAGTAAATATTAATTTTAAATAAGTCAGTGTTAATTCATTAAAAAAATTCTTTGACTTTTATATGATTTTTTATACTCTCAGATTGTTTTCTGGGGCTTTAGCTCAAAACAAAACTAGAACCAAAATAACTACCTCTGAGAAATATCTATTAAAATAAGTATATCTACATATAAACTGTACATTTTGTGTCATTTTACATTAATCTAATCCAAACAAACATAAAAAAATTCACCTTGAACTGACAATAGCCCACTTTTTTTGATTTAGCAACTATTTTCCCAGTAATTTGAGGATGAGAAGTGAATGAAATGCGCAAATGAACTTAGTAACACGTTTCTGCTGTTTTCATGCCTACTGGAGAATTATTTATCCACTTACAAACAATAAAATAAAGCTGACTTCTTTAGCCATCCTCTGCTAGACACCTTTAATTTCAACTTCATCTAATTTGCATACATTATTTTTATCTTTTATACACAGCAGCAAAACAACAGCACTGTGTAAGTCAATCTAAAAGTCTTCTATTACATTAGTTTAATTTCTTATTTACTACACTTGCTGAATTATATTTTTTAACAAAAGTGGCAGCTACTCTCTCAATTGACCAGAATGTTGTATGTTTAATGATTGGAGCTGGAAACAGCTGGAAGCTATTGTTTTAAACATAACCTTAACTTTGTTTGCATGATAAGTAAATGGTTATGCTGACTGGTAACTGAACAAGATTGAAGACAGTAGGTAATAACAAGATACTGACACGAACACCCTGAAGACAGTCAGGGAAGCCAAGTTAGATCCCTTTTATCTTAAGAATTTGCTTCAGGAAAAAGTAGATCTAGAATATTTATTTAGTGAAGCGCTCTGTACTGACAGCTGAGATGATATGCAACACTTAAACTGATTCACTGCAGGGGAAGATGGTAAAAGAGTTCCCCAAAATGTTCATCATGCAGGCACATTGCTTGAAGTTATTTTCTTTCCTTGTAAGCTGTTATTATTATTGTATAATTTGGTTATGACATGCTGGACTACTCAAGAAACAGAATTTGATGAAGATCTCAGCATAGCTTATGAAGTGTGAAGTTAAGAATGCTGGAGGGTTTTTCACTTCAGTCTGTCTCTGTTAATTTCTCTGAGTGACTGGCAAATGGTAGATAGGTTCAAGGGTGCATCTTAATTCTCTGCAAGTACTGCATCCCACAATCAAGAAACAAAAAATTTGCTTGCTATCGCTGTGTTTAACTGCAAATATAGAGTGAAAAATCTATTTGGTGATTTAATCCTCTGAGAGTTTGTTTGCCTTTAACCTACTGGATCTTGGATCATGCTTACGGTTAATTTACTGACATAATTGTTACAATAGTTACAAAAGTTAACAATAGGTTCTGGAATCACTGAACCCTCTCCATCAGATACAGATATAGAAGGTTGATTCTCTTGCCCAAAACTATGGTAGTTGAAATAATTCTAAGTATTTGTTTAAATCTTTATAATTTTTAAATGTTTTACCTTGATCTTCATATTTCTAATATCCTTCTCATCTTCATAGGGAGTTCACAGCTGATGCAAACAGATTAATTTTAAAAGTTTCCTCAAAAGCAGGTTCCTCTATTTTTACAGGTCATTATTACAATTTTATATTTCACATTCAGTGTTCCAATACAGCACTATGGGTTAGGGTTGTGCTGTTGCTGAAATAACTTCCTTCAGTTTGCTTTATTAATTTCAGTGAGGGTGATTTCTGGTGATGGTACAAACTCTTAAGCTTTTAACTTACAAAATGGATGAAAATAGAATCTGAAGCAATAGGGTGACTAATCTAATCTATATGTACATATCAATACTGTAATTACCTACTGACCATGATAGTTATTGTGGAGAAATAAGCACTTTTTGGGTGTGATTCATCTGACCTATTTTGTCTACTTCAGAATAACATAAATTACTCTCTAGAAAGTGCCTAGTAGTTCCCATTTTTTCTAAAAGGAATTTAGGATGAGTAGCCTTGAAGTTAGTATCAACTTTTGGTGTTTCATCATTGGTGTTTGTCACTAATGACTAATCAGATGTATATTGTGAGAACAGACATAAGAGTGACTGCTCTCCATTCATATACAACATTCACTGAAAGAAATACCAGGCAAATTTATATTTTATTCTTAAAAATTTCCTTTGCAAATCTGTAAATTTACATTTGTTATGGATTGGTTTTGGAAGAACTTGTCATCATCATGGCTTGGCTTCGCGGACAAAGATTTGGGAAGGGCTTTACCCACGCTTACTGCAAACGCGCTGATGGCTGAAAAGGCCAATGCGGGATAGACAAGTCCGGTTGCAAAGAGCACAGCGGAAGGTCTCCTTGGGTGGTATAGTCGAGGCACGGTTCTTTCTGCGCTGTCTTTTCTCCTGGAGACTGATTCTATGTGTGCTCTCAAAGGAGGCAGCAGTGTTATGTATGGTGTGTCTCCAAATGTCCTGATCGGAGGCCAGGGTGGACCACTGATGGTGGTCAGTATGGCCAAGGCTGAGGTATTGTTTCAGGGAGTTCTTATATCTCCTCTTTGGAGCTCTTCTCTTGTGGCAGCCGGTGGCGAGTTCCCTGTAGAACACAATGTTAGGGAGGCGGTGATCCGCCATCCTGGAGATGTGCCCTACCCAGCGCAGCTGCGTTTTCAGCAACATGGAAGAACTTGTAAGAACGTTATAAATTACAGAAATGAAAGTCTGGAATACAGGATAATGACAAACTTTCTGAATTACTGAATTCTTTCTTGATCATTTCATCTATTTATTTAGTCCATGACTCCAGCTATAATGCTCTCCTAGAAGGTAGTTAGAAACATTCTTCTAAATTCCAGTGTTTTCATTTATCCCTGGTTTTTTAGTTATCTTTTGCATGACATTGAAGAGACACTTATGTACCTGAGATTCCTTTATAGAAAAATAATTTCAGGATACCAAATACAATTTTATTACAATTTTCTTTACTAAACAAACAATAAAAATTATCTAAGAAATGTATTTGATGAGTGTAGAATGCTCTAACTGCAAGGAACTAACCATACATTTAATCTCCCTTTTCTTTTCCCCTCATATTTCTATTCGTTCTTTCAACACCAGTTTGAAATCTTTTCTATTTCCATTGGCATATATCTACCATTGTATTTTATAGAATCATAGAATCATAGAACGATTTGGGATGAAAAAGACCTTCAAAGCTCATCTAGTCCAACGCCCCTGCAGTGAGCAAAACCATCTTCAACTAGATCAGGTTGCCCAGAGACCCATCCAAACTGACCTGGCATGTTTCCAGGGATGGGGCATCTGCTACCTCTCTAGGCAAACTGTTCTTGTGTTTCACCACCCTCATCGTAAAAAAATTTTTCGTTAGATCTAGTTCGAATCTCCTCTCTTTCATCTTATCTTGTCACAACAGGTCTTGCTAAAGACAGTCCTCATCCTTTTTATAGGCCCCCTTTAAGAACCAAAAGGCTGCAATAAGGTCTCCTCAGAGCCTTCTTTTCTCCAGGCTGAACAACCCCAATTCTCTCAGCCTGTCCTCGTAGCACAGGTATTTCCTCCTTCTCCCTTTCCTGAGAAGATATATTTATATAGAAGTACTCTGATTATTGATCAGCAACTTTAAAGTAACACCTCCAATTTGATAATAGTCTCTACAAAGCCCTGAGCCAGCCTTTGTAATTTCAATTGTATGTGAAGTCTGGAATTGAGACTTGTACTGAATTCAGTCAGTCAGAATCTTTGGGCTTGGCCAGTATCTCAAATGCATGTTCCTTTCACAACATTAATTCTGATTATGAACATTGCCTTTAGCATGTACTGCTCCATTACCATTGATGTTTTTCCACCATTTGGAACATTTGTAGTGCTGAGTCTGTAGTGCCACATTATTCATTCAGGTTTTTAATATCATAAGAGAAGTCACATAAAATTTTAGACTGACTTGTCTGGCACAATAAAAAATTTCAAAGGTCATGCAGCATAAGTCTATTTTGGACACAGTATGGAATACTTTACATTTCTTGAAATAACAGAAAAAACATTGCATATGAATACTCTGTATATTAAAGTCTGATCCACGTGAAGATGTAGGAATAGCATCTCAAGAGATAGATATAAAAATGATCTTTATTGTTTGAAGATGTAAAAACTCCTGGTTTCGTTCAAAGACTAAATTTTCTGTGACAATTCATGACAATTTCCTATACATCCACATGTGAGAGGTAAAAATTTGGACTGTTGTTAACATCTCAGTGGTGATTTTGTGTTTAATTCCTTAGATTTTAAGGATAGGTCATCTTTATCCCAGGCTAGAGATAATTGATTTGATGGTTGAGTGACTACTACTAAGGTCATGCAGGTATAAAGGCCATCAGGCTGTAATTCTCAGAGACTGAAGTGGCACAGGTAAGATTTATGTTCATGTAACTCAGGTTGACCACAATAATTCAGAAGTGATCTCAGTATTTGGTCCAAAAAAGAGAATTAAAAGAAGCTACATTCTCTGTGAAAATATATGTCTTCAACTACAAATCTGATTTAGTCACAGTTTGACTAGCTCATTATATTTGCTTCACTACCCACTTTTGATTTACATAAATGTGCACCGCGGTTTTAATTGCATTTTCCTTCATGTTACATTTTACTGCTACAATCTATGGCTGTAATTGAAAAGGACTTAATTTTTAATCAGGGATGTTTTATGTAGAATAATATGTATAATTTTAATGTGACAAAATTTACTGCCTTGTATAGAACTTCTGAGATGTAAATGCAGAGACTGCATCTATAAAGTATTAGGCTGGCAACCAGCATGGCTATAGGCAAATGTATGGACAGACAATCCTCTTCACTTCGTGAAGAAATGTTTACTACAAAGATTTTAACCCCAAAATTTAAATTGGAAGTTTAGCGTTACTCTAACAGGCAAGCAATTGTAGAAATACTTAAAACAAATTTGTATAACTCAACATATAGTTTATTTAAATGGTGCCCTAAAGGGAAATCCCTGAACTAACGTAGGACAATGAAATTGCAATTAAGTTCTGCATCACACGTAACTGCACTGGAGTAACCTGAAACCAGGACTGTTTGACGCTGATTTTTAAAAATTTTTTTAGTTTTCTGTGATGAATCCCAAGGATTTGGCTATCAATGCCTTCCTCCTCCATTCTAGACAGTACCTGTTGAACTATCTGAAAACAAGCCTGGATTTCTGGCAATGCTCTGAATTGTCTATCTCTGTATTCAATATTTTGCATATACTGTCTAGAATACATTTTCACAAATAAATCTTTGGGTTTTAACATTTTAATCTTACATCTACATTGAACACAATGATATTATTAGTATTTTGCTTAAATACTCATTGAGTCCAGTATCAGACAAGATTGGGTCAACTGAACTTCCTTTGATGCACTGACTGTTCCTGTTATATAAACATTTATTCTATAGCTTTGTAGTAACTTTTCCTTTGGATCAAACTAAGCCATTTTAATCTATAGCCTTCAGAGCACTTTTAAAGAATCAGCCATAAACTGAAGCAGAACCACTCAATACAGAATTTAGCTTTCTTACTGGTTAAAATTATTCTAATGCACCTCATATGATCATTAAAAAAGAGGAAAAAATGTTTTACAATTCTCTGAAACCACTGCTTAAGAGATTATAGAGCAACTGCAGTGAAATAGTACTGCACGGAACACAGTTTCAGTACTGTGCAGCATTTGGACAACTTTTTTGTTTCATGAAGTTATGTTTAATTTATAGTGCTTAGAGGGGGTTTCTTTCCACTTATGAAAAGTATTCTGGGCCTTAAGAAGGTAATTCTACTTAGCAGTCTGATATGTGAAACATATCAGTTAAGTACATTATTAAACAGATCAAATATCTCAGACACGATAGACTGGTAATATTTCAATTTTTAGGTGGAAAGGAAAGACTCGGGAGAATCTACCAGCATGCAAGGACCATAGTCCTTCCACCACTCGAGTTCCCTGAACACAGTCCAACTATTCATGTTTTGTATCCAAAAAGAGGAGTTTCATTATAAAGGCTGTGAGGCAGGCAGATATGTTATATTCATCACTTAGAATGAGAAAATGAGAGGCAGAAAGATTGAATGGTGACTGCCCTCTGCACACTGAAGAAATTGATTGCATGTTCTGACCCTCCCACACACACACATAAGCTGAAGAGAAGAATGAGAAATCACCCTTATGTGTAGATCTATTTCATATAAACAACCTGTGAGTCCCTCCCGTTCAGACAGAAGTAGCCAACATTAGTTTTGGATACTAAACCATTATCTTTCAGGTGTTCAGATTTCAGATGACTATGTAACTCATGAATATTGACTGCTCCAACATCTTCTATCAGCAAGGGGAGCTGCCCAAGAAGCAAATTTTATTGAACAGACCTACCAACAGAATATTGCAAAATGTAATTTGGGGATGGCTCCTGATCTGCAGTACCATGAGAATTAATTTTCAAGTTCTCTACAAAACATTAATCTTTATTATTCTGCTAGGCTGTGGAGTGCATAATGTCTACAGTGCCCATTACTTATCTCCCTGAAATTTTATATATTGATAGACATTCATAGGTCAACAAATTTAGGAAACAGAATATAGCAGTTACACCCAATGGACACAAGGAAACAAATATGGGAGGAAAAAAACCCAAACCAACAAAAAAACACAAATACAAAATAATAAATAATCCAACAAACTTTATTCTTACACTGGAGACTTTAAAATCTGATGTACATTATTTTATAAACATAGTTTAGGGAAATTTCTTTAGCTCGCTTTCCTGAGATCCACCGTTTAGTCGAGTCATGGATTACAAGTCATTCATGCGTAGGCCAAGAGCTAGATGATGTGTGCTTCTCTTCTGTACATTCACAAGTCATGATGCCATCAGGTCCACAAGGAAACAGTCTCATCATGTTAGAAAAATCCTGGTATTTGCTACACTTGTACTGAATTCAACCTCCGTGCTTGTACTGAGATTAACCTCACCTCCAGGCGTGGTAAGATCATGGAACAGATCCTCTTGGAAGACATGTTAAAATACAGAGAAGATAGAGATGTGAACAGAGACAGCCAACACGGCTTCACAAAAGGCAAAATGTGCCTGACTCATCTGGTGGCCTTTTGTGATGGAATGACTGCATCAGTGGACAAAGGAAGAACTAAAGATGTCATCTATCTAGATTTCTGTAAGATCTTTGATGTGGTCTCCCACAACATTCTTCTCTCTGCGTGTCCTGGTTTAAGATAAACAGGGTTGGTTTGTGATGGACACACCAAACAGACAACTAGTGTATTCCTCCCAGTTATGTCAGGGCATCTAACTGGTCATGGAGATTTTGGCGGGCTTAGTGTTTCTTTAAAACCAGTGTGCAGGCGAAACCATGGCCTTTTGGTTTTGCCTGCGCTTGGAGAGGCCACAGCTTCCCTTGTCTCGCTGCTGCCTGGTGCCTGCCACGATCTCTACCACTGGTCCACCCAGAGCTACCCTGTGCCGCCACTCACTGCTGCTGCTGTGTGCGCCTGCCACAACTGCTGACATCTATCGCTTTGCTCCACAGCCCTTCCGTGGCTTCAGAATGAGGGCTTCTGCAATTGTTTCACCGCCCTTGCCTGTGCGTGGACCTGCCATGTCTAAACTGCTGCTGCCGTGCCACATGCTCTCATCACCGCTGTGTGTTCTGCCAGCTCTGCAGCTGCTTCTGCCACCGCCGCTGAACAGACTGGTAGCTTTATCACTGTGTTTCATTCACTGTGGTTTGAGTGCTCCCCCCACCCACCTTGCTGCACCAGTTCTAACTCTATAAAAACTTGTTAATATCTTGGGGTTTTTTCTGTATACATCTTTTTCTTGTTACTAAAACTGTTTTAGCTTCCCAAACTTAACAGAGATGTCACAAACCTTTTTTCTTTTTTTCCATCTTATCTATTTCCTTAACTTTTTCTCCTGCAAAGGAAGAGGGGTTAATTAGAGAGAGAATGAGTCCCATGATTGGCCAGCCTTGGCCAACTGGTGACACTCCATTGGAAAGAGATGGTTTTGTTGGATGAACTAACATATAAGAAACTGGATTGGTGCTTGTGTCCAGAGTGTATAGTCAATGGCTCAATGTCCAAGTGCAGTGTGGCGTACCACAAGGGTCTGTACTGAGAAAAATACTATTTAACATCAATGACATAGACAGTGAGATTGAGTGCAACCTCCTCAACCTGGGAGATGACAGCAAGCCAAGTGTTGCAGCTGGTTCATTGGAAGGAAAGAAAGACATCCAGAGGGACCTTGACATGCTTGAGGACTGGGCCCATGCAAACCTGATGAAGTTCAACGTGGTCAAGCGCAAAGTCCTGAACCTGGGTTAGGGCAATCCCCAATATCAGTACAGATAGGGATGAACGGATTGAGAGCAGCCCTGTGGAGAAGGACTTGGGTATACTGGTGGGCAAAAAACAGGACATGGCCTGACAACGTGTGTTTGCAGTGCAAAAACCGAATCATATCCTGAGCTGCACAAAAAGAAGTGCAGTCAGTGCGTTGCAGGAAGTGATTCTCCCCCTCTAGTCTGTTCTCATGAGACTCCACCTGGAGTACTGCATCCAGCTCTGGAAGAGTTCAAGTCATAGATGTTTACTTACCAGACGGATTTCTTTTTCTTCACATCTGACATGAATAAAGAAGTTATTCTGTGTGAAGTTAGCATTATATTTTCTTGGACGTATCTGCAGAGTATATGTTGGTTTGTATAATTGTCAGCTGCGAAAAGGGTGATGAGTTTGCATATTACTACAAAAGCACACAAGTCATGGAATATTTTGATGTTTTAGTCATACAAGCTCAGTAAGATGTGCAAGTTTTGAAGTATAGGAATCTTCATTTCCTAGGAATGGAAGGAATTATCCTAGGATAATTGTCTTTTGTCCCATTTAAAAAACAATCAACCAACTAACCAAAACTCCAAGAAACAAAACCAAATTTATGTCTCCAGGTCAAATAAAAAAACAAACAAAAAAACCCAAACAAACAAACAAACAAAATCAAAACCTAATTTTTGTTCCAGTATGCAATCATTACCTCCCATCTTCTTGTATACACTTCCCTGTCTTTGGTCTAATTATGTAAGAATTATATGTGATTCAATCATCGTTTTACTTTGCGCCACTTAATTCCTGAAGACTAGAATTACTAAACTAAGTATAAGAAACCTAAATAGCTTCAAAACAGAGTTATCAGAGTGATCCAAAAATGAATTAGTATAATTCAGCAGACCATGATAACACTAGTGAGAACTAGGAATTAACCAACACAATGATAAATCAAAGTTATATGTTCAATTTGCTGGAAGTATTGCTAAGCTATTGCTATTTGGGGGAAAAAACAAACAAACAAACAAAAAAAGGAGGTAGGTATAGGCATCACAACATAAATTTCTATGAGCTGTGTACATTTTTGTGCATAGAAGCAGAAGTAGCATCCCACACCTTGTGCCTGAAGAGGTTCTTTCCAAGCTTTATGCAAATCCCCTGACCCTCCAGCCACTACACATTCTTCAAATGGACACCTACCTTCAAAAGTGACAGCAAGTAATAATGTGACAAACGAGCCTACAGTCTGCACATGTGCAACATACTTTACCTAGAATATTTGGATGTGATAGAATTAAGCTGACCTCTGTGACAAGGACACCTTAATCAAAAGAGACAGAATCAAAGGGTAGATGAGGGGAGGGAAGTAATCCTGATGGGTCCTGTGTTCTACTTTTGCTGCCTGTTAGGTTAGGACATTTATTAATCATTCTGTTATTTGCTGTGTATCTCTTTACTCTGATAATTCCATTTTCTCAATTGAAAGAATGATAAAATATTTTCTATGATAGAGATTTTCTATGAGAGAGGGAAAAAAAGTTGAAGAACAGTCTTATAGTCTGCTATGATTAGCCTTTAAGTACACTGCATAAAACTGTAATGAATATTGATATTTGAATTAAAAAGGCTTTGTTTAGTCCTTCCTTTTGCATACCACAAAGTTTAGCCTAACTTAGGGTTGTTTTTTTTTTTTTCCTTTAAATGAGAAGATAAACTGTGTGCCTCTTACACAGTTTTGTTAATTAGATAATTCTTGAGGGAAAGAATAACCAAATCTTTCCAACTGTCTGGCCATTACAGGTAACACAGAATTGTTTCCTGTTCACTTTTACATGGCCAGTCAACACCCTGTGAAATCTTTATGATTTCTTAATTGCAGCAATAAAATTTTAGAAAGCTACAGGGCTACCCCTTAGATTTGTCTTTATCTACCCTTTAGATAGTCTGTCTTTGGCAGGCTTTTGGCAACATATCTTTAAATTAAAGGGGAAAAAAACCCAGAAAAACCATCATCTCATGAGGAGAGAAGATCTCCAACCGGTGGAAATTCAAACTTCTTTCAAATATACATTTAAGAGTTGGCCTTGGTGGCTGAGGAGCTATTGAAGAGCTTTATTTTAAATTTTCAATGTTTTGCTGGAGTGATAGAGTAGTTCAGTTAACATGCCTTTGATAATTTTTTTGTGATAAAAGTGTTCAAGATGAACTTTTACAATAAACATGATATGTAAGGTAAAATGTATAATCAGTTAATACGAAGCTCAACTAGTTTTGATATTGTGATTCCAGAGATGGAAATAGGCTCAAGATATCAGAATTGTACTCCAATTCTGATGGCTAGGTTGCTCTGAGACTTTCTGAAGTCCCTTCAGTCAAAACCATATTGATGAAACATACAGGAGTCATAGAAAAGAGTGTATGTCCTTTGCTTAAAAACCCCTTCAGTTCTGTGTCTAAAAAAAATATTAATCTGGCAGACAGAAATCATAGAAATTTAGAACTGTTCACTTAGAACACAGTAGTTTGCGTGATATGTGCGTATATTGTGTATACCATATAAGTTTATGAGGGTTTTGTTTTCTATTAGATATATTTTGTGAAAATCAAAGTGCTCACAAAAATGGAAGTTTCACTATCTGTGAAAAGAAATATCAGCTATAACTTATGCTTCTCCCATAAATGTTGAAAATCATACAGTGAAATCAGGAAAGACATGGACATTTTAATGATGACAGCAGAAATAGTTATCTGGTCAATTAATAGATACTGTGGTTAGCTAGTTAAAATACTGGGGTAGATATAACACTGGTAAGTAGTATAGTACTTAGCTTTCTGTCACATAAACAATATGCAGATGAAAATTGTTACTTTAAATTATTAGAAACCTTTCCAAGACATTATTAGAAATTACTATCTCTTTTATTTAATCTCCTCTTCTACTTTCTAATTTGTTCATATCTCATATCATCTTAAAAAATGAAATAAACTCTATCTTTCTTCTTGATCTTGTTCACCCATTAAGTGGTAACACGCCATCAGCTAAGGGGTCTACATTCCCACAAAAATATCTACAAAAATATTGTAGAAAAGTGTCTCTCCTTGCAGCTGTAATAGTAAATTCCAAGTATTCAAAAGCAACATAGTGCTATTAAAATTCAAAAATTTTTTATAATTTTTTTCTCTTTGATGTTTATGTTCTGAGTTTTCACTACTGAACTAGGTCCTGATACCTTGCTGTTCTTGCTATAATGTAAGCCAAATCTTTTTATTAAAAGACGAATTTGTCACATTTTCTGTTGAGCTATGATGCAGAGATGCAGAAAAAAATCAACAACCTTTCAAATATACAATAATACTATGAGAATTTGTAATAGATAAAAGCTACTCGTGATACAGAGATGTTACAAACACCGAGTATTGTAAATAGCAAAATGAGAAAACAGGTCTGCATGTGGTTAACTTGTTAAATACACAGATATGCTTAATTCTGCTTGTAGGAAGGACATAAACGTGTCTAACAGTTCAAATATAAATTCAGGAATTAATTTGGGTTTTCTAGAGTTAATTTTTATGGTACAATACAGTGCAATTGTCTTGAAATATGACTTGCTCAGTTATGAAAACTGATCCTAAAGAAGACTAACAATATGAGTAATAAAAAAGCAGGAAAAAACCTCATATTGGGACATGCTGATGATGTACCCATCAGATGGTACCCACTGTTACAAGCACAAAAAACCCGAATACTGACTACCTTGAAAGGTTTTCTTTTGAAAGATTCTTCTGGGCAAGAAAAAGTGAAAACAACAGCAGAAATATTAGGGAAAGCAATTTCATTTGGGGAGGGTTTCTAAAACTCTTATTTAGATTCAGTTCAATTTAACGTTTCACATTAGTGGCTCTAAATGCCCACCACGTGTCAAAGTATTTCGATTTAACTTAATTTGAATGTCTGTCTCCCTGCAATAATTAAATGAACAGCAAACCAACCTAAAGGAACACCATGCAGTAGACAAAAATCACAAAAGAAGTTTAATTCCATTAAATAAATTATAATATTGATCAACATTAAAACAGTATTGAATTTAGTATTGCACTCCATGACTCATTGGCTTAGCTTTCCTTATTAAGTCTGTAAATAGTTTGCAAAGGATTAGAGGAGTTAAAATTCCATTGAAGAACACAGCATTTTAGTTTCAGAAGCTTCATTCTTGTTTATTTTAGGTCTAAGATTTACTCCAGCATTATACCATCATCTCTTGAAATTATCTCCTTTGGAAAGTGTGCATTAGTATTCTAGAGTGTATCTAGAAATATGTTGGAATAGAAATGATGAGTCACTTCTAGAAGTAGAAGTCTGTGAGTCAAGTGGACTTGACGAGGTTACAATTTTTGTTGTTGTATGGACTGGTGTCATCTTATAGGACTGTGGTGGTGTCATGGACTTTGGAAGAGGATTCTTTTGTACAGAAGAATTATTTTATTGTGTCTCTAAGGCATCTTACAGGTGGTGTTCTCATTTTTCTGACTTCATCATTGAGAAAATGCTGTAACTTGCTTAAAATTAGGTATTGCGCTATTTCTATTACAGGTACCAGCCTGATTTTGTACATTGACACTGCCCATTCTCTCAATTTTATCATGGGTCTTGAGTATCTATTGTTTTCCTGAAAGTTCAACCTATGAAATATTTTGATCAGTTGAAAGCACCACCTTTATCTAAACCAAAACCAAACCAAAACCCTTGACAAAACCCAACTACTTCTACAAACAAGCAAATAAATAAAGCCCCCCAAATAACCTCGAATTTCTAAAATTCTATGGAGAATTTTTGTAAGTCAACACAGATATATATGCATTAATATGTGTGCATGTATGTGAAAACAGAGGAATGTCGTTTATAAATTAGTGTTAGAATAATATGTTCATTTCTGGGATGTGGAACAACTGAAAGAATTTTGAAAAGGAATAACAGCAAGAATCATAAACATCTAACTAATATGACTGGCTTAAACACATCGGTATTTAAGAGGCATTTGGTCAATACCCTCAATAACATGCTTTACTTTTTGGTCAGTGCAGAAGCGGGCAGATAGTTGGATTAGATGATCATTGTAGGTCCCTTCCAACTGAAATATTCTGTTCCATTATTCTGATGATGATAAACAAATTTTTGTTTGAATAACTTAAAACAAACAAACAAAAGACAAGGGTAAATAGAAAAGGAAAAGATATCCTTTTTGCCTTATGAGAGCAGTCTGAGAAGTTTCATGGTTAATACGTGCTGAAAGAGACTTATGAAAAAGATATTTTAATGATGAAGGCAGATAAGAATTTAGAGTTTCAGGGAAGTTGTGAGATCTGCATTGATGCTTTTTAACAGCAATTTAGAAAATGGTTAGATATAGCTAATCTTATCTTTCAGTAAGGGGTAGATCAGATTGCTGCCCTGAATTCCTTCCCAGCCCTATTTTACACTAGTATATATAAATCAATAAATAAGAAGACCATGAATAAGACTGAGTTTTGGGTGGGTGTCAAAAAAGACCAAAAGACATCTAAACAAAAGCTAAAAAAACCCAACCCACCCCCTAAAAAAAAGGAAGGCAGATTTTGTGTGCATGCTGAAAAAGCCCAAGATATTTTTAAACAGAGAAAGCTTGAGGAGAGTACATCAGAAAAAAATTTATCTGGATAATTTATAGTTTTCTCTGCCTATTGTGTCCTTACAAGCTGAATCATATCTTCAGTATTCTTCAGTATACCCTGTTGTTTCTAGCTTGTGGAAAACTGCCAAGAGGAAACTCAGGTTCTTCATTATCTTCTCTTTCCATCCCTGTGATGGTTGGACTGTTTTTTTCCTGTTACTCTTTCAGCTTCTGCACTTTTCTGATAGTCCAGATACCCTGGTGTTACCGAGCCCTTTTCACACTTTCTAATCATTGCGTTTTGTGTAGTTGCCCCCGTCCAGGCTCTGAAACATCTCTCCTGGGGCATGCCTACTTGTTCACCAAGGAAGAAGCAATCTCTGTAAATGTTTTCTCTTGTCCCAGACACTCTCTTCTAAAGGAAAATAATACATATATCAAGAACAATAATAAAAAATCATTATTCATTTTAAACCAACCAACAAACAATCAACTTTTAATTTCCATGATTTAAAATTCATTGGGTGAGCGCTATTAGCAGCTTCTATGTAGCACTCCTTTGAAAGGTCTTCTTTTCTCCATCAAGTTTTAAAAGAAGACACTTCATAAAGTGGGTACGTGTCTGTGTTAGCAAATAAAATATGCCGAGGTCTGTTCTCTGTGTGGAGGCCAGCTGTCAAGGAACAGATGAATTTCCTACTGTTAAAATATTTTCTCTTCAAAGGCTGGGAAAAGCAAATGAAAATGGCCAGTTTCCAAACTGAGCCCAGATATCAGTAGCTGACATGAGACATGACTATGCCAGGGACCATTCCAACTATTTTTTAGCAAACACAAATGAGTTCCTGTGACTGGAAATGTTCTCTGGCACTTTGTGATTTAACAGCAGTAATCAGTCTGTTTACATTCTGCAGTCCCTAAGATAGGACTTAGACACTCAAAATTCACAAAACTCATCAATGAATTTCTTAACACTTACTTTCCAGGTGCTTAAATACATTTCCCCTCACTCCCCTGGTTAGGCTTAACCTCAGATTTCCTTGAGTATTTACTTTCAGGTACCTAGGAGTGTTGAGAAGAGCATGTTCCAGGAAAAAGAATGTTTTTCTCTATTATTATTCTTTTGTGAACAAGATTAAGGGAACAGACCTGAATCCCAGCAAACTCTATATAAAACTCTATGTGATCAAAAAAAGCAAAAAATTTTGAGAGCAGGTCTGATGATGCACATTTTTTCTACAATAGATAAGGTGTTACAGCAGTTGTCCAGAAAATGAATAGTCCTGGTTTCTAGGCCCCACTAACTGTGAAGGAACACCCCAAAAAATCACATTGAAGGAGTCAAAATCTTCTATACAAATTTGGGAGCAAAGATTAATAAATCTGGAACTTGAGTTGTGTTTAAGCTATGCAGTTCAGGGTTATAGCAGAATCATAGAATCAAGGAATCACAGAATCGTTTGGGTTGGAAGGCACCTTCAACAGCATTGAGTTCCTGTCATGGGCACGGGCACCTTTCACTAGACCAAGTTGCTCAAAGCCCAAGTCAACCTGTCCGTGAACACTTCCAGTGAGTGGGCATCCACAACTTCACCACGCAAGCCCTTCCAGTACCTCACCACTCTCACAGTGAAGGACTTCTTCCTTACATCTAATGTAAATCTACTCTCTTTCAGTTAAAGACATTACCCCTTGTACTATCACTACACGCCCTTGCAAAAAATCTCTCTTCAGCTTTCTGGCAGGTCCCATTTAGGTATTGGAAGGCTGCTATAAAGTGTACCTGGAATATTCTCCAAGTTGAAAAACCCCGACTCCTTCAGCCTATCCTCATAGGGGAAATGCTCCAGCCCCACGATCATGGCCCTCCTCTGAGCTTGCTCAAACAGACCTATGTCCGTCTTATATTGAGTCCTCAGAGCTGAACACAGTGTTCCAGGTAAGGTCTTACAAGAGCAGAGCAGAGGGGGAGAATCGTCTCCATTGACTGCTGGCTATGGTTCTTTTGATGCAGCCCAGGATATTGTTGGCTTTCTGAGCTGCGAGTGCACATTGCTGGCTCATGCTTGGTTTTTCATTGACTAGTCCACTCATTGCTCAGCCTGTATTTGTGCTTGGGATTACCTTGACCTAGGTGCAGGATCTTGCCCTTTGCCTTGTTGAAATTCATTGAAATTCATGAGGTTTGCACAGCCCCATCTCTCAAGTCTGCCAAGGTTCCTCTGCATGGCATCCCTTCCCTCCAGCATGTCAACTGCACCACACAACTTGGTGTCGTCAACAAACCTGCTGACAGTGTATTCAATCTCTCTATCCATATCACCTATGAAGCTGTTAAACAACACCATTCCCAATACTGACCCCTGAGGTATGCCACTTTGTCACCGTTCTCCTCTTCGTTATTGAGCTGTTGACTGTAACTATTTGAATGTGATCATCCAGCTGATTCCTTATTCACGAAGCTGTCCATCTGTCAAATCCATGTCTCTCCATTTTAGAAACAAGCATGTCATACGGGACAATGCCAAATGCTTTGTAGGTAGACTCAGAGAAAGACAGATATACAAGTTATGCAATATTAGCCTAGCTGACTAATATTGAGAGCTTTTCCTCCTTCAGCCTGAAATACTTTGCCTCCCTTACAACATTAGGAAGAGTGGATTCCTCTTCATAATAGTGGAATCTTTAAAAAAATGTCAAATTCAGAAAACCCCAGAGATGATAATAAGCTACAACAAACTCTGAAGTCACCTGAACCTATGCAGTACAGAACTATTCATCGTAAGTTTTTGTGATGGGTTGGCAAAAGATCTCCTTTTTAGGAGAGTTTGCTTTAACTAACCAATTGGTATTCCCTGCCATGTGACATCAGCTGCATCTCCATTTTTCATTGGTTAAAAGTTTTTGCGGGTCTGTTCGACTTTCGCACCGCTGTTGCTTTAAAAGCCGCGCGGCCGAGCCGTGTGAGGCAGTTCTTCCCATGCTCTTGGTCTCCGCGGAGACTAGTCGTGCCTGCTTGCTTGCCTGCTTGCTTTACCCCGGGCTGCCATCACCGCTGCCGCCTGTCCCAGAGCTGCTGTCGCCGCTGCTCGCCGCTTCTTAGGCCAAGCGCCGCCGCTGTGAGTGACCCGCTTGATAACCGCCCACCGCAGGGATCGAAGAAGCGCCGCCGCTGTGAGTGACCAGCTTGATAACCGCACACCGCAGGAATCGAAGCCCTCCCCCGCCGCTTCTAATGAGCCATGCTTTCGCCGCTGCCACGCCAGAGGAGACGTGCACTGTTTGTCCGGATCCGATCCATCCCTGCTTGCCTGCCACCTGCTCACCGCCAACTCTGCTTTCGCTGTCTCTCACCCCGGGGCTATTTTGCTTCCCTGCAGTTTCGGTAAGCCGCTGCTGCTGAGACCAACCAGGAACACCTCCCTCGCC